>NC_071264.1:27506007-27721007 GCF_023375685.1 Ictalurus furcatus
CACACACATTCACACCACGGACAATTTGGAAATGCCAATCAGCCTATAAAGCGGATCTTTGGACTGGGGGAGGGAACCAGAGTACCTGGAGGAAACCCCCGAAGCACGAGGAGAACATGCAAACTCCGCGCACACAGGGTGGAATCGGGAATCAAACCCCCAACCCCCGGACGTGTGAGGCAAGAGCGTTAACTACTAAACCACTGTGTTCCCTTGTGGGCTTGACAGTAGTGATGTGTCGTTGTCTCAGATAGTGATTCGTTCATTTTGTGTTGACCGCGCATGCACTGCAACATGACCATAGGTTCTGTACAGGAAACGGACATTAGTTCCCCTCTCGAGTATTCGGGTTCAAGTCGTTCGTTCATCACGTCACAGCCCCACTGCATTCACCCCACGAGGCGGTCACGGGATGAACGAACGACTCGAACCCGACAACTCGAGAGCCGAACTAATCATCTCTGTTTCCGGGGAACAGACGTGACAAAAGAAAAAACGACTCGGATCGGGAGGTGAGACGAGGCGAGGTGAACGAACACACCGCGTAGCCTGAAGACCCAGCTAAGAGATTAATCAATCATTTCCGTTTCGCATAACTCCGCCTTGGCTGCATTAACCCATAGTTTATTTTTCATTCCAAATGTGATCAACGTTTGCGTACGTCTTAAGACGTGTCGGGGAATTCGACATCTAACATTTTAATTATATTCTGCTGAAATGACTTGGAAAAAAAAAAAAGAGATCCGTTCAGTTTGCCGAACGAGATTCAAAAGATACGATTCAAGATTAAAATGACCCGAACTTCCCATCACTACTTGACAGATCCCTAGGGAATCCCGGACCCCGCTTGGAGAACCCTGTGTCATGTACATTTTCCCTTCGGCTCAGGAAGGGCTGTCAATGAGCTGATTTGCTGAATCAGGTGTATTGGGAGCAGGGAACACATTAATATTTGCGGGGGGGGGGGGGGGGGGGGTTGGTTTAAATGACCACAGAGGGGAACCTTTATAGCAAATAAATACAACGGGAAGGTTTGTACCTCCAGCTAGGCACGTGTGCTTCATAGTCCCAGTAATCTTTGCTCTTCAGAGTGTTCACATCAGCGTACACCCGCGCTTTGCTGGTCGCCGGACCAGGCATGGCGGGCATGGGCGAGGATGGATCTGCCTTTTCCCCACCGACCACAGCACTCCCAACACGACACCGCAAAGCCGGCCTTGTCTTCTCGCACCTCTGGTAACAGCCTGGTTCACTGTAGCAATGTGCGACTGATCTCTCCGGTGAAACAGGCCCGCAATGCAGCTGGGACCATGACCTCCTGTTCAAACCCGATAAGGAGTGTCCGAATGTGCCGGAAAGCAGCCTGCACGCTTTCTGACACAGCGCCAGCTTAATAACGCTGGTTAGGAGAAATTTCACCAAGACCGCATAGCTGGCTGCGTAGATCTGCGATTTACTGGCGTGTGATTAATAGCTGGATCGCTAAGCGACACGCATATGCATGAACATCTCACCTGTCAAGCGTGCTAGTCAGTTTAGCGCACAGCCTGCTACGCATGTAATTACTAGCTAGTCTTGCCTGCAAACCATTACAACCAAAGGGTTATAGCTTATATATCTCATCCAGCTATGATGCTGAATCAACTGAAAATGAATGCGACTTGTTAGAGTTACGAACATTAACGTTAATTCTGGCTACCACTTTATTAGCTATTATTGCTAGCTAGGACGAATTAATCAATTAATTAAAACAAAAACAAAACATAAATAATGTACTACAGAGACCAGTTTGGTCGGATATTGCTTTAAATAACAGCGCGTAGATATATATTTTTAATCCACATTATTATAATCATGGTAACGGTCACAAGCTAAGCTAACGTTTGAGAATTCACTAACACACATATATGTATATACACGGATAGCTAGCTAACAAGCTAGCTCGGTTCGTCAGCGACGTCTCGCGACTCTTCGAAAGTCAGTCCAAACCGGTTATATCCAAAATGCCCAATTTTTGGACACCGGTTGCCAGCTACGCACTGAATACACGACTATTAGGACATTTTCCCAAATAATAATAAGAAGAATACAATCTTGATATTTTTCCAAATGTTCCGCCGAGGGGGTGGAGAGATCCCCTGCACTGCTTAGCTAGCTCACTTACTCGCTCGCTCACTCACTCACTCACACCCCTTCTGTTTCAAACCGCAGAATCAAACACCGTATCCCAAACCACTTCCAATCGGATATATAGTGCACTGCGTAGGGCGCACAATCCCAGCTTCTTCACCATATTTAGTGCACTTCTGTAGGAAATAGTGCGCCATTGGGTATTTAACCAAAGCTGCTGCTGTTTTGACTGGAGAACCGGAAGCGCTCAATAAGCTTCCAGGCGACGGTGTATTTTTATTTATTTATTTATTTATCTAGCTATTTATTTATTTATTTAAAAATAAAAAAAAGCCTGATTAAACGATTTGAAATCTCTGAAGGTGTGCAAAAATGTCTACACTCTTGTGGCGACACCAATTATTACATGACTGACAGAAAACTGACAGAAATATAATTGCAAACATTTATTGGTTAATGCCATGTAGCCTAAGGTCACAATACATACAAGTGCAAAGATAGGACAAATTATTACATATAGAGATATATACATATTTCGGTCGCCCCACAATCTTTAAAAACACTTAAAAATGTTAAAAGGTTAAAGTGAGCAAAAAACTAGAGAATGGTTTATAGGTACTAGACTTGAGGAGAGCAGGCTACATCCCTATATCTTATTAATTACCTCAGTTAGTTACCTATTCTAAATGTAACGACAAATGGACATTGTGAAGAATTTTTTTTTTAATAGGGTTGCTCCTGAAAAGTACAAATGACTACTTTGTTAGAATTAGCAAACGTTTAATATATTATTTCCTATTACGCCTCTACAGGATGCTTGCCTGTCATGACTGTCATGGCATCATCCAAATAATCATGATCAGCAGTGATTGATATGCTGATTAAGGTTGATTAAGGTGTAGTTCTGTCTAACTAGAACTAACAAACTTTGTAGCATTGCTTAATACAACCAAGGTGCTTTTGATTCCTAGACTTTTTTTTTTAATATTAGGATACAAACCTAATGTTTAAGGGACATCACCAACACTTTTCAGAGGCATGTATAAATGGGATTTTTTTAAAAAAACAAAAAACATAAAACAAAATGTCTCAAAGGTAAAATAATCCTACTACATCCACTTTAAGAAAGTAATACCTGTCCTTAGAGAGGAATGATCATGGACATATAGTTTACAGTATGGTGGAGATACAGACACTAAATTGTATTATTGTACTAAAATCATTACAAAACATCAATTTCTGAATAGTACTGAAGATGATAGAGCATCGTAGTAACACCTGCTTGTGTGTGCGTGTTTTTTGTGTGTGTGTGTGTGTTTTATATTGCTGTTACAGACGTGCTGTTACTGGGCAGCTGAAATATAAGTCCAAACTTTAAACTGTATAAATGTATTAATGTTACTGATAAATGTATAAATAGCCATGACAACTGCAGGGATGAATTAACCACTTACACTCGTCACATACAACTGCATCACTTCAAAGTAACTAACGTGGTTCTTTTGCCTATAAGACAACATACAAATAAGCACCAGTTACAGTTTACAACATAAAATACTAACATAGCGATTTTAGATTATTCATGCATACACATACCCTATTACATAATGGGTTGGGCATTGGAGTTTATACGGTAGTTACTATACGGAGCAGTTTGCCTTAATATATATATATATATACACAAGTACTATGGCAGGTAAAAAGCATGAGGTTGTACATATACTGTACAAGATGGGAAAAAAGTAACACTGTCCGTCACATGCCTCATTAATAATTCCAGCCAGTGAAATCCAATTTCTCATGTTAGGAACCGCTCCTAGCAAAACAACTGAACTAAGTCTGTTAGTATTAAAACAGTGAAAATGCAATCGGTCACAAGCACTTACAACAGCACTGTATTTGAATTTCAGATTTCAAATATTTGAGAAAGAAGTGCTAAAAAAAAATCTAGAATAGTCGTCCTTGAATGTATATCCTATAAACTTTTAAATACGTTTTGGACATTTTACTGTATTTTGCACCTAAGCTTTTTTTTTAAATTTTTTTTTAAAATTTTTTTAATTTTTTTTATTTTTAAGGCCTGGCTGGAAAATACTGGTACTGAGAGTTTGAAAACTACATCACAGGCTGTGAGTCTTGAAATGAACCTCAATAAATTATAGCACATTTAGAATACCTGCAAGTTTCTCATATAAGCACTATATATTCGTGGCTTCGTTAAACAAGATGGGAGGCTAAGGTTGCTGGAGCACCACTACTGTATGCACGGGGCCACTGGATAGCCCCCTCCTTCTGCAGTGTGTTGGACTGTGTGCTCCTGAAGAGCCCCTAGCTCCCCAAAGCACTCCCCACACCACACGCACTTAAACTGAGCTTCCCGTGAATGAACAATGCCATGTTTGGCCAGGTGCTCTCGCTGCTTGAATCCCTTGTCACAGGTTGGGCACTTGAAAGGTTTCTCCCCCGTATGGACGCGGCGATGTCTCTGGAGCTCCGAGGAGTATTTAAAGCGCCTCTCGCAGTCCGAGCACTTCATTGGTTTCTCGCGGGCAGGATCACAGTGATGCTGGACGAAATCGGACGATGACTGAAAGCGCCGACCACACAAGGAGCATTTGAGCGGCTTCTCGGTGCAATGGGAGTTCTGGTGTCGCTGAAGGGTGGACGACTTTTTGTAGCCCTTGCCGCACACGTCGCACTTGTACGGTTTCTCGGGTGCGTTGGCGCCTGAGCCGGATTCTCCACACTTGTGCCTAAGCAGCTCCCCAGACTGTCTGAAGCCCCTCTGGCAAGCGGCGCACTTGAACAGGTTCTCAATTCCATGGACATGCTGGTGGTACAGAAGGTGGGATGGTTGGAGGAAGCCCTTGTCACACTGGTTGCACTTGAAAGGACGTTCGGCAGGGTTTTTGTGAGTGCGGCGATGGCGCACAAGGGCGTACTGCTGCTTGAAACTCATCTGGCACTCTTCACATTGGAATGGTCTTTCTTCGGAGTGGGTGCGCTCGTGTTGCCGGAGGTCCGACGGCCGTTTGAAGGTCTTCCCGCACGTCGTGCAACGGAAGGGTCGTTCGCCTGCGGGTTGGCACTGGTGATGCAGCAGCTCAGACGACTCCTTGAAGTGCAGTTCACACAAGTTGCACTTGAACAGGTGCTCGCCGGAGTGGGCGTACATGTGGCGCACGAGGTGCTGCCGGTGCTTGAAGGTCTTATCACAGACTGCACATTTGTAAGGCCGGTCAGCACTATGGGTACGCTGGTGGTGCGCCAGGTGAGACGCCTGGCTGAAGCTCTTCTCACAGGTGTTGCATTTGTAAGGCTTCTCGCCCGTGTGCACTCGCTCATGCCGAGAGAGCTCAGATAGGTGTCGGAAAGCCTTCGAGCACACCGAACACTTGTAGGGCCTGTCGGAGTTTTGAAAATCAGTGGACGAAGAGGAGCCCATTGCTGCTCCACTGCTGGAGGTCTCGCCTGTTGACGGCTGCTGAGGGTTTGAGGAGGAGGAATCTGGCCTGTAGGTTTTCTCACAAATGGAGCATTTCATAGGGTTGTTGCCATTCGAATGCTCGTTGTGATGTTGCGCCAAAGAAGTGAGAAGGGAGAATCCCATTTTGCACACGCCGCAGACAAACGGTTTCTGCTCTACCTGGACACACTGATGCTCCAGCAAATCAGTGGCCTGACTGAAGATCTTCATGCACTGGGTGCACTGAAAAGAGCGGTCCTGGCTCACCATGCACTGGTGCTCATGTGGGTTCGCCAGGTGAGATATATCATGGCCGCACGCTCCACATTTGTGCCCGCCCTCGCTCCCAACTTGCAGGGATGGCTGTTGAGCAGGCACGGGGTGCTGCTGGCTGTGCTGACCGTGCTGCGATTGCTGTAAAGCAGGGTCTGCCGGAAGGACGATCCCATACACGGCGCTACCGAGAGGATTTTCGGCCCCTTGAAGAAGAGGATGAGCAACAGGAGGAGGGGCGACTGCATGCTGCTGCTGCCATGCCTCGGTCATCCTTCCGCTGTACATGTATGACTTCAGCTCTCACAGGACCTCGGTTAATTTCAAAATGTCCCAATACGTCGGGTCGTTGACGAACGCAAGTTCTTGTTACATTATATGCACAAAAAAAAAACCTTCACCAAGCAGTGTACCTGCAAGACAGAGACAACATCAGCTTACTTGAAAGTGCTTTAAGGAGGCATTTCGAGATAAAGTCCCTTTATCTAACATTTCTCCAGCAGATGCCAAGATTTACATTTGTATTAAAAAAAAAAAATGAAAACATCAATCACACCATCCTGAATCTGCTCTTTTTTTTCTTTCCAAAATGCACGTCCAAAAAAAAACATCCCAAATCAAATAAACACTATAAATTTCAGTCAAAGCAGGGTCAAACGTTGCCCTGAATGGCATATCATTTTAAGCTAGCCTGGCTATAATGCAAGAAGAAACCGAAATGTGTTTCACATCTACATCTCCTGCACAAAAGGAAAAGCCATGCAAGCAACAGTCACATGTACAGTTCATATTGCATTCCATGCAAAGAAGCGTTTTAGGATATTTATATATATATATATTTATATATATATATATAGCAACTTTAGCTAGCTCCTGATAGCATTAGACACCAGGAGCAGCAGAAGCAGCTCGTTTTTATAAACCAACTTGGCTAATGTCCTTGCTCTAACCGTCTGGCACGGCTAACAAACAGAACAGTAAACAGTGCATGCATGCATGCATGTATTAATGCATGCACACACACACAAAAAAAAAAAAAAAAAAAAAAAAGAGAAAAAAAAGCACGAAATCAGGAATGCGTGAAGCGGAGGAGAAGAAAAAAAAAAAAGCTTAGAGGAAACTCGAAGCTCGAAGGAAGGGAGGGAGGGGGAAAAAAACCACTCTGCACAATGGCATCCAAGCAGCATAATGCTCAGACCCATCCCTAGCTCAGTGCACTTCAGTACGGTGGCTACACCGCGGCTGCTACTCGGCTAAGGGGAAAACCGACACCAGGCATGCTGCCGTATATACACGTCGTTGTCCTCGCGCACCGATTCGATACCTTGTTTATTTTCCGGCTGGATCCACAATGCACGAGAGAATAAAACAAAAGAGGTTCCGGTTCTGGAAAAAAAAAAAAAAAAAAAAACAACAAACACCCAAAACCAAAACAAACACAGTCGGACGACGCGCAGCCGGCGGGGCTCCACAAGGCCCGAATAAACGTGACGCATCGGACCTCTATGACCAGTCCCCCTCCCTCCAACCAGAACAAGGCTGACACCCAAATAATATGGGCGGATTCAAAGCAGCAAAGGGAGGGGAGGAATCTCAGCTGAACCTGCATTAATGTAATCTTTCCATATCTGATTTGGTTAGGGATAGATCAGTCATACAGAGCGTGTAGACAGATACTACATGCTGTTTTTCTAGCAGACCCTGCTGAACAATCCAGTTTGTCCAGCTCCCAAAACACAGGCCTCTTGATGGTCAAACTGGTAGTTTGTGTAACGTGTGCCGTGAGAACTGTGAATAGAAATCTGAGATGGAACGGTTTTGAATCATCTCGAACTGCTCTGTGAACTGAAATGGGATTTCTTGATTTGCCGAAAAAAAAAGAGCAAAGTCTGAAAGCTGAAAATCAGAAATGCAAAAACGAAGTATGCGTATCACCTTCTTTGATCGAAACCGATAAGGCGTTCTGCAGCAGTTTGATTTTTGCTTATCTCAGCACACTAAAATACAACAATATATATATATCTATCCAGAGGGCTTGGTGGCTAGGATGTTTGCCTCACGCCTTCGGGGTTGGGGGTTCGATTCGCGCTTCTGCGCTGTATGCGAGGAATTTGTATGTTCTCCCTGTGCTTCAGGGGTTTCCTCTAGGTGTTACGTCCTCCAGTCCAATCACGTGCTGTAGGTTGATCGGCATCTCTGTATTGTCTGTAAGTGTGTAAACGGGTGTGCGATTGTGCCCTGTGATGGGTTGGCACCCCATCCAGGGTGTCCCCCGCTCTGTGCTCTGAGTTCCCGGGGTTAGGCTCCAGGCTCCCTGTGAACCTGTGTAGGATGACAGGGATAAGTATGGAAAATGGATGGATGGATATATTTACAGCTTATCCTACACAGGGTCGCAGGGAGCCTGGGGCCTATCTCAAGGAACTCGGGGCACCCTGGACAGGGTACCATCCATTTCAGGGCAAACACATTCACACACCATAGACAATTTGGAAATGCCAATCAACCTACATCACACATTATGTGCCTTTGGACTGGAGGAGGAAACCCAGAGAGCGCACCCAAGGCACGGGTAGGGATTGGGGGTGGGGACATGAAAGCTCCATTCATGCAGGGTGGAGGCAGGATTTGAACCCCCAACCCCCAAAGTCTTAAAGCAGTGATTAGATGGTCAGGTGGGCACGATTATGGTTGGAGCTAAAGTTTTCAGGAAGGTAGATCTCCAGAAACAGGGTTGGTGACCGCAGGGTCTACATGTAGTATTAGTAGGAGTAATTCAGAAACTGTTTCCATCTACCAGCTGGCAAAGATGCTCTACCAATCTGACCAAGTCGAGGCAGCTCATAGCTAGTCAGAATAATAGCTGGATTTTTCAGCAGGGTTGACAGATCGTTATATGACTATGAATGTCTCAAAAATCAAAGAGGTTCATGAAATCACCGAAAAACCGACCCTCAAAAAAAAGTTCTGTAGCTTATCACTGAGGTAGTGTGCATGCACGGTTGAGGTCACAAGATGACATACGCCTTGCAGAATCTGCAAAATTTTAATAATTAAAAAAAAGAGTTATCATCTAAATGACATTTTATTTTTTTATTTAGTACTGAATTTACACAAATGAACCAGTTCAAAAGTTTACGTACACTTGATTCTTAATACTATGTTGTTACCTGGATGATCAGTGACTTTTTTTTTTTTATGTTTTGTGTTCATTATTGATGAGTCAGTTCAGTTCCTGAACTGCCCACTCAAGAAATTAAGAACAGACCGTGGATTCAGACAACAGAGTGGATTCAGATCATTCTTACCATGTAACTGACTTCGGGGAACACTCGGTAATGAATCATAACTTATTAATTGTTCATAACAACTTTATTTAACATATCAGTATCTTTACAGAACTGGTGCAATTATGGTGCAAGGTCACTGGTTGTGTGGGGTTTCACGTGTTCTTACTGTATCTGAGCAGGGTTCTCCGGGTTCTCTAGTTTCCTGCAGGTCCCAAAAAACTTGACAGTAGGTGGAATGGAGACTCTTAGGTGTGCATGTGTGTGTATACAAGGTGTTCCTTGTATATATAGGCGGTGGATTTACTGCAACCCTGAAGCATTTATTGAAGATGGATGACTAAATAAATAATCGGGGATTGTTTATATTCCTAAAAATTTAACAGTGTTAGTGGGTTTTGTTTTGTTTTTTGACATTTTTAAGCTTTTATGATATTTTTAAGCTTTCTTTAAATTGTGAGTAATAACTTCCTACAGGAGAGATGTGCCTAAAAACATGTCATATCTTAAGGCTCTTAATACCTCAATGCTCTTGTAGTAGTTATGGAAAATTCCCGTTGGAGTCTCACTGTTCATGGGAACTTCATGTAAAAACATGGCTTCTCATTGAAATGCTGTGGTGCATTCATGGGCAAATCATGAGCTATATATAGGATCCCAAAAATCCATGGTCCACCCAGTTAGGTTCTCATTTAAGACAGAATGTTTGTGGTATTCACATAAATCCACATACCTCCATAAAAAAAGGGCCTAAAAAGGGCCAAAGGACTTCCATGGAACTCCTATAATTGCATATAAAAACTAGAATTTTTGTGTTCACGTGACTCACACTGAATGCTCTCCATAAGATAAAAGTATCTGTGTTATGCTATGGGGGTATTTCATTATTTTGCTGTGTGTCAATGGAAATCATTACAACACAATTCTGTCATTTCTATGTCTCTTCCAGGATGACCTCACCCTCATCCACAGGACAATAGTTTAATAAAGATGAAAATGATGTAAATCATATGCTAATTGGTCTTCAATTGGTCTCAACCCAATTGAACAACTATGGGAGATTCTGGAGCGATGTGTTACACACCACCATCATCTAAACACCAACTGAGGGAATATCATTTGGTAGAACGGCGTTCATTGCTCCAGTACAGTTCCACAGACTTGCAGACTTGATGCCAAGGTGCACTGAAGCTGTTCTGGTGGCTTGTAGTGTCCCAACATGACTTAGAAAGACACTTTATAGATTTTTTTCTCTTCAATTTGTCACCTGTTTATATACTGCATTTCACATAAATAACTAACCCATATATAAATAAGACGGTATTCCAATTGGTAACTCAACCTCCAACTGGAATGTGAGATAGCAATGGGAACCCCTGGGAATTTCCATTAAAGGTGACTAATCAGCAGAATCTCGGACAGAGCACGGTCTGTATCAGATCGGTATCGGACAGTATCAGGATCTGTCAGTATCAGATCGGTATCAGACACTTCTCTCAGGAATAAACGGGACTGTTGAATTCTTACCACATCACTTCCTTCATTACACGTACATAAAAGTGCATTCCTTGTTCTTGTTCCTTTTTTTTGGAAAAAAAAATATAAATAAATAAATAAAAGAAAACTGTAGAAAATATCATAACCTCAAACGTTTTATTAATTTTTCCACATAACTTGGAAACATGTCATAAATCATTGCGTAAGAAAGGGCATGCTCGGGCATGCAATGATTCCACAACATGATGATGTCACTGGATGAGTAGTATAAAATATACAGTAGCAGTTTTATCATTCATTAATTGAGATGATTTCAGTCAGGTCCCACTGAGAAACAAGCTGGCTTATTTTTTTTTAAACTTTTTTTTTTGTTTGTTTTTTTTACACTGCTTTCAGTCCCTATTGTCACCTAAAGTTGCTGGACAGAGAGACAGGCAGAAAAATCACACAGAATAACAGCAGAAGAATACAGGCCAACAAACATGCTGTAAAAATTTCCACGGGCTCAGTGTTCTAAAGCCAACCCATTCAGTTCAAAGGTGAGTAGAGAGAGAAAGAGAGACAGATGGTTCCATGCCTCCTTACACGACTTCCGTATATGTCGTCACTTTGTACAAAGCCTGCTTGCTGGGATGATTTTTTTTTCTCTTTAATTAAAAAAAGGCACTCAGCTTTATCAATGATATCTTGCAAACAGTTAAAAGATACTAACTTGTCAATAATATAGAATATATATATATGTATATATATACATACATACATACATATATATATATATATATATATATATATATATATATATATATATATATATATATATATATATATATATATATATATCGAAAGCAGTGGTCAAAAGGTAACAGTCTCAAACTTTCAAAGCATGAGCCAGAATACTCAACCGTCGATGTACCTCTGTTGTGGTTCAGGTCATACAGGATGTATGATGCATGTTTGGCATAGTAGAGTATGTAGTAGTTTAGTGTGAAGTAAAACAAACGAACAAAGCAATGGACTGGATTGTGCTGACATTCAGTGAGGGTGCCGAAAGGGTTCGTATTAGGAAGAAGGAAGAACGTCGCAGGGTTACTCCATTCACTACACACTTGTGAATTTGGATTCGGATGAAAACATATCATGATGAAGCCCTTTAAGATAGCCTTTACCTCTGACTTACAGAGTGTGGGTATGGATATGTGAGATTTTTCGATGGATGAACTGATGAGTGGTTGCAGTGGTCCTATAGGGCAGGAAGTACCCTTGGATATCCGAGGGGGTGTGTAGTCTTGGACTGACTAGTTACATATCAGTGCCGTGTGCACTTGACCGCCTCGCATGCGCTAGAACATCTTTGTACATAAGACCACAAGACCATCTCACTAACCCTATACAATCATGTTCAGAAAACAAAAATCAGGCCAGATGTGCACTCAAAAAGGAAAATAAACAACGTTGTTAACGAGCAAAAAAGACATGACAAATTATATCAGGCAATATTGTATCTTCAAAACCTAAATATGTGCAATACTTTTAATTCCTAAAGAATACTGTTAGTGGGCCTTTATTATGGAGATGGAAAAAAAGGAAGCAAAGATACCTAATGGATAAAAATGGAAATATATCATTAATGGAACCACAAACTAAACTTACAATTTACATGGTGTTTTCCAGCGTAGATTAATGTAAATTCTGGGTTCCTTACATAAAGTAGTGATGCTAAGTGTGCAGCATGTGCATATCTTACTTTTTCATAATAGTAAGTGCTGTTATTAACATTCTCTAGGCCATTGTGTTTAAATAAAGAAATGAATGAATAAAATGGCTACACCAATGTTGAGTAAAATCACCATGACCACCAGGACAGAGCTGGAGCCCTGTGGAAAGAAAAAGAAAGAGTTACAACGAGCTTTTCCTTGATACTTTCTGTCATTATTTGAGAGACATGACTCATTTGACGTCAGGAAAATGATCTTATCGACGATGATTCCGTATAATGCAGTTACAAGTGCTCGTTCCACTTACACATCTATCCAGGTCCCTCAATGCATATTCATAATCACAAAAAGAATATTACCTTTTAATCAATTTCCTTTGTTTTTTTGTTTTTTTTTTAAAAATAGAGTCATACTTACTGAGTTTGTTTTGACCAGGTTCAGATGCTCTCCATCGTTTTCTAGAGTGATTGGAGAGGATGTTAAAGGGGGAGAAAGGGTGACATCCCTGTGCAACGGCCATTCCTCCAAATCCACCCCGACATTCAGGCTGTCCAGCATCTGCACAGAATCCATGGATCCTTCCCTGGCTGCGAGACTCCACTCTTTTCCTTCATGACTCCGTTGACGTAGTGTCTGCGAATTGTGCCCTTGGAGACTTGGACATTCCATGCCTGAGCCAAAGTGCTGCTGCGAAATGGAGTCAAGGGGCTGAAACCTCATTTCCACCCGGTAGTCATCCAGCTTTTCATTGTCTTTCTCAGGCAGCTGTGAGTGGCAGGGGATCCACTGGGAAGAGTTCTCAACAGTCCATCCCAGACTGGAGCTCTTGGCTCCTTGTTCTGGTGGCTGGTAGTCATTCAGACTGGATTCACCAGCTGTATGATTAGTAAAGGTCTGGCTTAGTTTGTGATTGGAGTGGACATGCTCGTGTGATTTGCGATAGGAAGATACATGCTCTCTAGTGTTGTAGTGGGAGGATGCGCGGTCTTGTGGTTTTGCATGTGTGGAGATATACTCCTTTGGCTTGTGATTGGAGGAGGAATGCTCATGGGTTTTGTGATTGGACAAATTATGACCCGAGGCCTTGTGATTAGAGTATGTGTGCACTTGCGGTTTGATCTTGGAAGTGTTGTGGTCCATAGAGTTGTGACTTGATGGAATATGCTCCCATTCTCTGTGTTTGGAGATTGTGTATTCCCTGGACTTGTGATTCGAGGATGCATGCTTCCAGGACTTTTGATTGGACGGCATGTGATCCCATCCTTTATCTGAGGAGATGTGCTCAATGGGCTTGTGATTGGAAGAGCCATTCTCCCATGAGTGATGTGTTGAGGAGTTTTGCTCATGTCCATTGATGTGGCCGATCTCCTCCTCCAGTAGGGATGGTGTGGTAGAACGACTACTGTCTCCTTTGCTGCCCCGTCGGTTGGGATACATGTCTGCAGTCCAACTGTGTGCTCCACCTCTTCCATTGTCCATGCCTCTTCCTTCAACCAGAACCTGAATCTCTGCCCCTCCCTGTTCGTCCACAGCACTCTGACGCATGAAGCAGGTGTTCCTGGTGCGGTGAGATGGTGGGGTACATGGAGGTGATGGAGGGTTGCTTAGGACAGGACTCAGGTCTGGGGTCTGGGCTGGAGGAGTTGTGTCTGGTGTGCAGAGCTCTGGGCTGTCTGTCCCAGTTGAGATCACTTCCACCTCTTTCTCTTTTCTATCTTGATGCTTTGGTCTCTGGCATTCCAGTCCTGGTGGATAGCAATGACATTTTGTTAGTGAGACAATGGTGCATCAGAACAGGCTTTAATGTATTAAAGGGACCTTTCTATTAACTGACCATTTCCATAATGATGGAAGGAAGGGGAGAGTTCTTTGGCAATAATCCGGGCCAGACGAAACTCCTCCAGGGCCCTCTGTGCAACTCCCTCAGCTGCCTCAGCTTTTCCTCGGGCATGACTTGTTCTGCATCAAGTGGCATTAAGAAAGGTTATATTCAGCACAACGTTTAACTTCATTTTACAAGTTGCAAGTAATTTAAAATCTCTAATTGGTTAAAACTCTCAAAATTCCCCAATCAACATATTTACTCTTAATATATCCTTGGTTAAGAGTTAAAGATGAAACATGATGAGTTAGAACCCAGTAAGTGCATACCTTGACAATGCAATCTCTGCCTTCTGTTTAGCAATTTCTGCAGCCTTCTCAGAGGCTTCAACAGCGCGGTCCACTTTCTCCCGAATTTTGCTGGTGCGCAGTGGTATTATGTTCTTCCTCTTGCCACTCACCAGAACATTCTGCTTGTATTTGCCTTCCTCTTTTGTTCCATCAGGGAAGGTGGTGCAGCCATAACCATGCCGCTTGTTCCCAAACCACTCGCCCTGGTAGCGCAGCCCATCCGAGCGATGACTGATCCCCCAACCTGTTCGCATGTCATTCCTCCATTCCCCCACGTACGTCTCAGTGACTGTTGCATCTACACTGGCTCCTGTCTCCCCATCCCCGAGGCTGACGTTAGAGTTGATGTCGGATGCAGCTGAGCTGACCGTGCTCATGCCTGCCTCACTGCAGAAGGAGCTCTGTTTGCTTAGCTGGCTGGCCAGGGAGCTCTTGGACTCAGAACGGCGTAATTTCAGGCCACTAAGGATGGACTGCCGGAAACGCCCTTTCCTCTTTCGTTGCCGGTCAGCATCACTTTGGGCACAAAGAACAAAGCCTCCACGCCCCACCGGGCTCCCGGCCACCCCGCACACAGCAGAGCCATCATCGGGGGTTGGAGCTCCCTCGCTGTGTTCAGAACGAAGCGAGTTTATGGAGGTGCGCAGAGGGGAGAAGATGACAGCGGCCATGCCATAAGGCACACTCTGACGCACCCCATAGCCATGTCGCATGCCACTCAACCACTGTCCCTGGTAGGTACCTTTCAGAGAAGACATAATGCAGTTTAAGTCAAACAATGGCCACAATGCAATATATTTGCTCTATAACTTGTTTGGCTATATACTCAATCATCTTTCAAGGTTTCATTTTCCATAGCATGGCACAATGTTTTCCTTTTCCTGACAAACACAAAATCTAATCTTTTCTAATTAGATTAAATCCAACTGGTGTATTTTTTTTTTATCACTATCATGCACTATTTAGCTCGTTCTCAGGTCTGACACGAGTAACCAATATCCAGTAAAACCCCTTAAACTCCCAGGAGCAGGCAGGTCCAAGTTCCTAATTCTCATAACTATTATCTTTCCAAATAGTTTCACTGTAGTTACAGAATAATTCAGTAGTAGTAACATGCCTATTAAAATATCATCTATATGTATATTTGCTAAATGGCGTCTTGGGCTTTTAAAATAAGCAGTATTAATGATACTTTCTCTGGAATTCCAAATCATTGTCACAACTTAATTTAATAATAAACTAGCTTGTAAACATCGACTGTACAACACCGGATGGTTTTCTTTTCTATTATTCTTATTGTTCTTAATAATGAAATTACAATTCTTTACAGCAGCTATAGACAATTGACTTATTCAGTCAGTTGAACAAGACAGAATCATTAACCTTACAAATCAGTAGTGTGGATTTCTTTATATTGATTTATTTTAAATAATCAATAAATAAGTGCAGAGAAGCAGTCAATGAAATTACAAAATAATTCATAGTAGTTGCTGAATATTAGGTCATTTATCTTAACAATTTAATTCATTTAACAATAAATTAGCTTCTGATGTACACCTACCATATACCACTGGTTGGTTTACTATTATTATTATTAATGTGAAAATTATAATTCAGCTAATTTGTACAGATAATTTACAATTT
This sequence comes from Ictalurus furcatus, assembly GCF_023375685.1. Taxonomy (NCBI): domain Eukaryota; kingdom Metazoa; phylum Chordata; class Actinopteri; order Siluriformes; family Ictaluridae; genus Ictalurus; species Ictalurus furcatus. The sequence continues at coordinate 27,522,192 of NC_071264.1, forward strand.
ACAGTTGAGGAGCTAGACCAAGGCAAAGATAATGAACCTTAGAAATCGATGGTGTGGATTTCTCAACATTGATTTAAATGAATGAATGAATAAATAAATAAATAAATAAATAAATAAATAAATAAGCACAGTCAGGGAAATAACAAAATAATTCATAGTAGCTGTTAAATATTTTTAATGTGCATATTAAATGATCATCAAACACTATATTTGGCTTTTTTTTAAATCAGCAGTTATATTTACATTTATGGCATTTGGCAGATGCCTTTATCCAGAGCGACTTACAATTATCTCATTTATGTAACTGAGCAGTTGAGGGTTAAGGGCCTTGCTGAAGGGCCCAGTAGTGGCAGCTTGACAGTGCTGGGGTTTGAACTCACTACCTTCTGATCAGTAGCCCAACATAACCATTGAGCTACCACTGCCCATAATGCTTCCAACTCACAATCCAGCACACTACATCCATAATCATTAAGAGAGTATGTGCTCTTTATATGCATATTGCAGTATAATCAGACCACACTGAAAGTTTGGAGGCAGTGTTTAAAATCCATGCTCCAGGTGAGGCTCGGACTCACAACCTCAGCATTGCTTCACCTGTACTGCTGTATAAGTACCACGCGCTGACCGATTGCGCCGCTGGAGCAATCGGTTGTCGGTATCATACTTTCTTTGGTATTGCCAATTATCTTAACATTTTAAATCACTGAACAATAAATAAGCTTCTAATAAACGTCTACCATTAGTCGGCTTACTTTTTTTTTTATTATTATTATTATTCTTAATATGAAACTTACAGTTTCTCTAAAGCAGCTAATTGCTATAGATAATTGACATATTCTCTTAGTTGAGAAGCTGGAGCAAGGCCAAATCATGAACCTTACAAATCGACGGTACGGATTTCTCCATACGACGCCACACAACAACAATAAATAAAGGCTGTCAGTGAAATAACAAAATAATTTATAGTAGTTGCTGAATAATAAGTTTTAAGGCGGATATTAAATTATTATATATATAAACTGGCTTATTCTTTCATTGCTATGGCAAAGTATCTTAACAACGTAATTCACTGAACAATTAATTTGCTTCTAGTAAACATAAGAAATACCATTGGTTGGCTTACTTTTATTATTATTAATGTGAAAATTACAAAATTCTGTGAAGCAGCTAAATTTGTGTAGATAATTTACAATTTACAGTTGAGAAGCTAGACCAAGGCAAAAATAACGAACCTTAGAAATGATGGTGTGGATTTCTCCACATTGCTTTAAAAAAAAAAAAAAAAAATCAGTAAATAAGCACAGTCAGTGAAATTACAAAATAATTCATAGTAGCTGCTAAATAATATTTTTTTAATGTGCAACATCTACCACTGGTCAGTTTACTGTTTATTATTCTTAATATGAAAATGACAGTTTCTCTAAAGCAGCTAATTCATATAGAGCATTTCAAATATACACTTGAGGAGCTGGAACAAGGCAAAAATCATGAAGCTTACAAATCGATGGTGTGGATTTCTTCATATTGATTTTTTAATTTAAATAATGGATAAGTAAGCGTTATAAGGCAGCCAAAGAAATGACTGCATTCTTATTTTGTGTGACGTCAACCTGGAAGTGGTGCGGCGTGAAACCAGATGCTGTCCAAGGTGCTATACTGGAGCCCAAAACAGTGGGTTATACTCTAAAATATTTATTTTTATTATTTTTTTTTTAAAGTAAAAATTGTGTAATCTGATACTCATAATGAGTTCTGGGAATCCATAAAATAAACGATAAATATACAAATGTAATATTTTCTCTGATATACTGTAAACTACCGTCTTCCTCTCCCAAAAATGCATGCTTCATTTTCCTATCGATCATGTCGTTAATTGTAGTGTAGGTAAATAAACAAGAACAGCAACATAACAGATGTGATTGTATGGATCAGCTGTCATGTATGTGCAGCGTGTACATTTTATATCCCATGCCTGCCCTAATGCAATCCTAAATATGTAGTCACTATTATGCGCATTCACATATGAACGGAAGTTGTAGCCCACGAGGGAGTGAATCACGAAAATGGCAGCCCGTCCAATCAGATTTCAGAACACTGGAGTCTCTGGTGACCCAATGACCCGCTGCCTTTTGGTTTCCATGGTGATTGACTGTACAGAGGCGTGTGTGGTGTGGATGGTGCTGGAGGAATGGGATGAGATGGTGGAGTGGTGATAGACCACTTCAAACAAACATCAGCCATTATCATTTGTGTTCTGGTAAATACATGATTACACACTGGAAAAAAAACATGCATTGTTTTTTTTGTTTTTTTGCATTAGGAAATCACATTCAGACTGCAGTGTTACATAATTGGCAAGAGCAGATTTTTACGTTACACACACACACACATATATATATATTTATATATATATATATATATATATATATATATATGAACACCCCCACCCACCCACTTGCTTACTCAGCGTGCAGTTGTATAAAAATGACACACCTAGAAAAATATACAAGTTAATATGAGTTTTAAAAAAAATGTGAAACAACTTTGGGTTAGCGAAATGAGAAATAAGAGTAGCATTTATTTTTCTCACCTCCATCAGAGTAGGTCTCAGACCCATAACCATCCTGTAAGCCATTACTCCAGGTCCCTTCATAACGAGCCCCGCTTCCGATGCTTTCCAGCCTCCCATAGCGGCCCTTGAATCCTTGCGTCCACTCCCCCTTATACTCCCACTTGCCTTTGGTCTCCACGCCGATGCCGTGCCTCTTCCCCTGCGCCCAGGTTCCTTTATAACTGTTCCCACTGGGCCAGGTATACACTCCAAGAACCTCAAATCCATGGCTCCAGGCCCCTGCGTATTCCCCTTGGCCCTGGGGCCCTGTGCAGACCCCTCGGCCGTGAGCCTTGCCCTGCTCCCACCCTCCACAGTACGACCCCCCATCATCAAAGTCAAACCTGCCTCCAGTGGACATGCATGAAACAGGTTTTGGCAAATCCTCAGAATGTTAGAGAAAGCACGAAACGAGCGAGGAAGACCGTGATAAACAGTAATGCTAAAGCAGCTTTCCTCCCCGTATCTCGAGTCTCGAATCTTGTCAGGGAGACAAAAGGATCTTTCAAGGCAAAAGGGAAAAGGGATGCAACCCAACTAATCAGGCTCTTATCCAAACGTTACAGCTCCTCGCTGTCTGTGCCGGGCCTGTGGTAATGGATGCCTTTATTACGCCTGCTTCTTCCCATGGGCATGCAGATGGTGTACTTCTCTGTCTCTCTCCACACGGCCCCGCCAGGCAGAAGCTCGCATCGGCGCTTTGCTTTCCCTGCGTGGAGGCAAACAAGGCCTGTTTTTTTCCACACTCACACAGATCCACACAGCAGCAACAGCACCATTGATATGCTCAACCAGACATTACATCGCACCCCACTCACCACCACCACCACCACCACCACTAATGTGCCGCACCGGTGATGGCAACAGTATATTAGGAAGAGAGGAAGGCCTCCGTTCTAGATCATGCTTTAAATACAAAAATGCAGCATTTCATCAGACGTGCACCTATCAAGACCTATCTGGCACAGCATTTCTCTCGTTGCTCCTGCTTCTCGTTCTCTCTCTCTCGCTCTCTCTCCTGCTTTGATGTAGAGGTGAAGCTCCTTCCCTGGAAGACTGATTAAAAAAAAAAAAAGATAAGAATGTCCAAGTGATCCTGCTCCCTCCCCAACGCCCCCGTCTTTTTTGTGGGCGGGGGGGTTATAGAGACATATAAACGGATGTTATATTGTCTTAAGCCATATGATGCTCAGAATGTGCTCATTACTGGACTGTTCCACCCCAGCCGATACCCCTCCCCCACTGATGCTCCTCTTGTCCTTGCTCTTAAAGGGAAAGAGGCTGAGAAGCATGCAGCATCAACACAACCAGACTGTGTATATACTATGACTTTTCAACATTTTAAACATTTAAGTCACCTGTCCATCAATTAACCCTAAATATCAAGAATAGTGCATTCATTCTGTTATTTGATTTCTTTAAATTTATTGCAGCACATTGATTTTTTTTTAAAGAAAGTCCTACATATTAAACAACAGTATTTAATTTTTTTCAATTCATTGTATGTATTTGTTCAAAAGTCATTTAAATTATTTAAACTGATTTAAAAATATAAAATGAAAATGATTTAAAAATAATTGGACTGTTTTATGAAGAGAAAAAAAGGAACTGGCCCTAGAATATTATGAATGTTGTCATTAAGGAAAAATAAGAGAAGAAAGGAGCCATTTATGGGTTCATCCATACACTAAAATAAGGATACGTATAATATTTTGATTATGTAACAAAAGTAAATGAGAAAAAGGTGATCTTAAAAACAGCAACAAATGTGCAAACAGTGCTGAAGATTCATTATCTTTTTATCACTGTAACCTAGCAACACCGCTTTCACTCTCAGAAAAAAACTGCAACTGCAAATGTCCCCAGAGGTCACAGAGCCAAACCTAACAAAGGTCAGATCAACTGACCGAGCAACACCAGTTTCACCTTGTCAACACTATCGCTTTCACCACTCAGAACACGTAAAGATAAATGTATCACCTAATTTAGTGTAAGACTGCGTGACTAGAAATATTCTGGCGTATACTGTATACACAGACAACTAATGAAAGTCGACAGTTCATTAAGTTACAGTTGCAATCAGAATGATTCAATCCCCATTGCAAAGCAGCCCCAGAGCATCACCGAGCCACCACCATGCTTGACTGTGGACAGAGTGTTCTTTATTCATTCTTCTTCCTCCAGACATACCGCTGATCTATCGTGCTGAAAAGTTCCAGTTTTGTTTCATCGCTCCACAGAACAGAATCCCATAACTTCTGAGGATTATTTATATGATTTTGAGCGAATTTTCTTGTGCTTTTGGGTCAGTAGTGGTGTACGTCTTGGAGTTCTGGCATGGAAACCTTCTGCGTTTAGTACGCGCCTTAAAGTGCTCACTGAAACCTCAGTGCCTGTTGCCACCAGGTCTTGCTGCAGGTCTTTTGTAGTCACTCGAGGGTTTTTCCACAACCTGCCTTCTCAGAGATCTGCTTGCAGCCATTGATAGCTTCCTTTTTCTTCCCCGTCCAGGTATTTCATTTATTTTCTACCCCTAGCCAGTTCAGGTATTTCATGTGTTCCAGCTCAAGCACACCTGCTGCAACTAATGAAGCCCTTGATTAGCACCTGTTCTGCATATTTGTGCTGTTGTGAGGGATTCTATTCAGGGGGGTGAATCATTTTGAGACTGGAGAAATCATTATAAGTTGCATTTTCAGTTGAATTTGGGGAAACCACTTGAAGCACTCGTTGTGTTGAACTATTTCAATTGCTTTTGTTTGATTTGCTCATCGCAAACAGCTGAAACTCTGTACATTTGGACAATAAACCCGATTTGTAATGGGGGTCGAATAATTTTGATTGCACCTGTACATTATTGACAAATAACAAACAGGAATTGTACTGCAACTCACAGCAAGAGCAAAATCTTTTTCACAATTCTCAAATCTTTTTGTATAGAAGATCATTTGTTTTAAGTTTAGTTTATGGAGCAACTTTATTGATGATGGGCAAAACTTAACATATAAGAAATAACAAGTGCAACAATTAGTGAAATTCTGAGCTTAAAAACAGAGATGATGTTTTATTTTCACACAATATGTCAAATTAATTCCAAATGAATGCTAACGTATTGTCATCCTTGCAAGAAAAAAAAACTTATATAAATATAAATTGCTCTTTCTGCTAGCCAGAAAGTACTTTTGTGTTTGAATTTTTTGCTTCTTTTGACCAAATATGAGGTTGTACACATGTAAAATCCATATTACACTGGTTTCAAAATTATTGGCAGCCACTCAACGAACATTTAATGACGTCTTCCCTGGATAAAATAAAGAAAATGAAATTTTACATGTATGCAACCTCATATTTGAGTAAAAGGCACAACGAGGTTGTTCAAATACAATGATTTCTGGCTGCTAAATAAGAGCAATTTATTTTTAAGGTAATGTTTTCTTTTCTAAAATTTTACAATTTCAAATAATTTCTTTTAATAATGATTTTCATCAGTGGAAAGGCATTTAATTTCACAAATTCCTTAAGTGAAAAATTTGACTCGTAGTGTGTAATGCTTATTTTGTACACTACTTTTCCTCACATTCTCATAAAAGGTGCCAAATATTTTGGATTTCACTGTACACCGACATTTAATAATTATGTAGGTATTAATCTAAAGTTGTTGTATCATTAATCCAAAAATGCAAAACACAGTTCGATGATTGAATAACTTGGATTAGTTACTTCTAACTGGCAGACCACCACCACCACCACCACCACCATCCTCATCATCATCTTACAACCATGTTGCTACTATAGATAAACGCGGAAATCGTAATCATTCTAATTCATAATTTACAAAACCATGAAACTGAATATTGATTTGTATCCTTGTTCCAAATTAAGTGTAAACTGAAATAAAAAACATACACAGGCATTCAGGTCATACGTTTGACTTTAGTCACTAATGCAGGAGGCGTACAATATGCAGCCATATACGTACACTTACAGGCAGGTGACAAATTAAAAGAAAAATGAACACATTTAAGAAGTGTGTTAGTAAGGTGTTGGGCCACAATGAATCACCAGAACAGTAATGAACACTGTTCTTTCAAAACCTCCCAGGTGTTCATTTTGGTTGAGATCTGGTGAGCGTGAAGCCCATGACATATGATGTACATCATTTTGATCTTCATTTTAGTATTCAGTGAGCCCTGTGGATGGTAAAATAAATAAATGCCGCCACCCCACTGTATACAAGAGCTGTTTTTATTTTTATCTTTAATTTGTCACCCATCAGTAAATCAGTAGTCTAAATTCTGGTCAGCTTAATTGATCAATTTATAATTGATTTTTTTTTTTCTTCAACCCTGTGATATGTGATTTGAGATATTTACAATTAGCAGCAGAATATTCTTGACTTGCACAGCAATGGACTACAATTTGATTTCAATCACTACATCAATGTAGGGATATGTGATATGTCAATAATATATTAACACCGCATTTATATTTCAACACAATACATTTTCACAAGGAGGAGTACCTAAGGCCAACTAGCAAGTTGTTTAAAGGAAATATTACCCTGTCCTGGACAAGCTTTGAATATATACAGTGTGTGTATATATATATATATATATATATATATATATATATATAAATAAAAGACTTCTGACTTATGTATCCATATGCAGGTTTAAATTTTTTGTCAGTAATTCGAAACGTGTCAAACAGCAAGAATAGATATATTGTACTTCAAGAAATATTATATCTGAAATTCCTGACAATGACATTTTATACGGTGCCTTAATTCACAAGGCTATTTCTATGGAATGAGTATGGAAGGAATTTTTCTTGACCTGTATTTTATCTACAATTATTATAGAATAAACATTTCTTTATCTGGACTATAACTGCATTTTCAGGAATGATAAATACATAGTGGTATTCTATTAATTGAATGCATCTAGAAAAACAAAAAACCCACAAAGCTAAAATTGCACAGAACCCAATAGAAAATATATGCTCACATTTACTGTGGAAATTAAAATCCTCAATGGCAACGTAAAAAGTGTAAACACAAAGGAAAAAAGGACTAGTGGAATGAGTGTTGATAGGATTGATACGTTGTGTTAAGTGAGGACGTCCTGGGCTCGCTGCTCCACTAACACTGCCATGTTCTTCACGTCTTTACACCACAAGTCCAGCCGCTCATTCATGCCCTTAATCTGAGAAAAACAAAATCAGCCCTTCTTATACACTACATGATCAAAAGTATGTGGACACCTGACCATCACACCCATGTATTGTACCCATACAACTGTATAGAATGTCTTTGCATGCCGTAGCATTACAATTTCCCTTCACTGGAACTAACAGGCCAAAACCTGTTCCAGCATGACAATGCCCCTGTGCACAAAGCATTCTCCATGAAGACATGGTTTGCTCAGGTTGGAGTAGAAGATCTGGAGTGTCCTGCACAGAGCCCTGACCTCAACCCTACTGAACACCAACTGCGCACCACACCTTCTCACTTAAATCAGTGCCTGAACTTGTGGCCGATTCATGAATGAACACAAATCCCCACAGCCACGCTCCAAAATCTAGTGGAAAGCCTTCCCCAGAAGAGTGGAGGTTCTTATAACAGCCAATGGTTGTTGGCCAATGTTTTGGAATGGGCACATATGGGTGTGATGATCCACATACTTTTGGCCATATAGTGTATAAAAAATCCTATGTTACAGACAAATGCTGAAAAATAAAAATTAAGTGGTGTAGTACCTGGTGTAAATCGAGTACTCTTGGCTGAACCCATGTCATCTGAACAGTCTGATCCACTTCATCAATGCTGCCTTTTATCAATCCAACTGAGAGTGCTTTCATCATGAGCGGCTCCACCTGCACACATGATCAAAACACATGGACATTCTCTATGGAATAAAACGTCATTATAGGAAAATAATCAGCGACAGGGTGGTGTGATGTGGAGTATTTTCCAATAACAGTGTTTTCTTCCTCTTATACCACATCAATTTGCCAATGATTTCATTTTCATTTCATTTTTTGGTCCATTTATAGTTACATTTAAATTTTGTGGAATGTCCACAAAACAAGTTAGTTCCTCTTCTCACTTACGCTACAGAGCACTGACACTGGAGACTCCTTCCATAGATGTTAAATAAACATTTCCTTACAGAAAGCACCATATTAACGGTTTTCTTTGTTAAATAACAATGCAATTTTATCAGTTTATTATTATTATTATTATTAGATTATATGGATAGCCCACCATAAAAGTTCCTGTGTAAGCTGTTACTATAGAAACAATATATCAAAACGAGCAAATTAATACAAACTGGTATAGAAAACTAATCAACAATTAAATAATAACTGAATAATTCCATGGTATAAAAAAAATACATCAAATCATGACTTTATTTAACAGCTTATACTGTATATGCCTGGTTTACACCAATGCTTAAAATATCTTAATGCTTAATTTAAGAGTTAAATTTGAATGAATTACTAGAAAATATTTGATTTTTTTTTCTTTTCAATCATATTATAATTGGACTAAATAACATTTGACAGAAAACTAAATTTGGCATTTTGTTACATTTTCCTTATAAGACTGGCGTGTATTATGAGCCCAATGAGCATGCAGTACTATGCAAGGTTCTTAATGGAGTTAAATGTCAGCAGTAGTGGGTCTACTATTAAATAATTATCTTCTAGCTAATATTACACCATTACGCCCAGCTGCCAGTCCAAATTTAATTGTAACTGAAAGTTGAAGCAATGGTTACAGCAAGGGACAATCATACACAATATCTGGCATATAATTATATATGTTTTATATATATATATATATATATATATATATATATATATATATATATATATATATATATATATATATATATGCCTTTTATTCAAATCCTTATGTTATGCCAAAGGAATAAGCCATACAAAAAGTACTGCATGAATTTCACTTTAGAATCCAGGAACATGAATTTACCAAGTGTACAGTGCCTTCCATTAATATTGGCACCCTTGGTAAATATGAGCAAAGAAGGCTGTGAAAAATTGTCTTTATTGTTTAACCTTTTGATCTTTTGTTTAAAAAAAAAATTCACAAAAATACTCTGCTCTAATGGATATCAAAGAATTGCAAACAAAACACAGGTTTATAAAAAATATTTGTTAAATATAGGTGTGAAACAATTATTGGCACCCTTTTAGTCAATACTTTGTGCTATCTCCCTTTGCCAAGATAACAGCTCTGAGTCTTCTCCTATTATGCCTGATGAAGTTGGAGAATACATGGGAAGGGATCTGAGACCGTTCCTCCGTACAGAATTTCTCCAGATCCTTCATATTTCGAGGTCCACGCTGGTGGACTCTCCTCTTCAGTTCACCCCACAGGTTTCTATGGGGTTCAAGTCAGGGGACTGGGAATGCCATGACAGGACCTTGATTTCGTGGTCAACTGTGACTGACGCCACATAGGTCAAATATTTCTAGATCTATTCATGCATGCTATTTGCGATGTTTGCTGTGTTAACACTGATCACCTCGCTCACTGGGATTTGGGCGCGCTGTGCAATTTCCTGGAATGAGAGCTGTCTGTTATTGGTGGGCCGTGTAAAAGTCATCTGGAAGGCATAAATAAAAAAAAAAAAAAAGAAATCTCATTTTTGTGAAATAATAAAATAGAAATCTACAAAAATGTATTTAAAAAAAAATCACCTCCATTACGCAGAGTAGCTGAATCTTCTGCATCAGTTTGACCTCATGAGCTGCAAGATCTGGCTGTAATGCAAAAGTTCCTTCTGTATCACTGTTACAAACCATGAACACACCACTTCTATTAGGAAATAATGTACTTTTTTTTGCTGACCTGCTGACCCCAGGCTGACTTTAAAGACTTGAACTTGATGACGTTGCCACTGTTGAAGCCGCACAGCGTTTCTATAAGCCACTGCTTGTCCGTGTTTCTTAAAGATTCCAACACTGGGTGCATCAGCTGACAAAAACAACAACAACAAAAACAACAGTTTACATTATACACGAATCATTGTGAAAAGCAGTGAGACTGAACATTCTCTGTGGAACAGAGGCATGGTGAGAATGCCCAAGGGACTTACGAGTTCTCCAAAATTATACACTCCCTCACCGAGCAGTCCCGCGAGCCCCAGTGTAAACGCTCTCTCCTGTTTCTCCGTCTCTGAAAACATGAACAATGAGCATCGTGAGGTGAACGTGTTTATGTGGAATTTAAAGGTCATATACTAACTAATGTCAAACATCAGGGTGCATTTTTATGTCTCCGCACTGCAAAAATAATTACACGACTTACCAGATAAATCTTTTATGTCTATGCAGCCGAGATATCTCAGCGCATCCTTGTAGTACAGCGCGTGGTTTCCCACAAATCGATAGTACTTGCTGGATAAATCATAGAAACGCCCGTGGACTGATGTTACGCCAGGCAAATTATTAAGCATCTCTTCCACTTCCTCTATCAGTTTCTGTAAACAATGAAAACACTGAATCAATATGTGGAAACTCAGACTCTTATTTGCACAAACACTGGCTCTTCAAGTAATATTTACCTATCAGGATTCCTCTTGAATCTCAGATAATCTACATGATGGTTTCACGATATATCCATGAGCCATCACTGGTGATCATGTGCACCAGTAATTATTCCCATGCTCTCAAAACCAACTCGCTAATATCCTCCATAACGCACAGTGTTCCTTTCTACATCAGATCCTGGGTTGTGCAAGATAACAAATATTCTCCATTACAAATATATTTCCAGCAACAAATAATTTTCAGCTCTACTGCCAGATAATTTGCACCTTGGGGGCAATTTAGTCTCGCCAGCCCACCCACCACCACCCAACATGCGAAACTCTGCTCAGGCAGTAACCCGAGCTCGGGACCCTGGAGCAGTGAGACAGCAGTGCTACCCGCTGTGCCCACCTGCTGAGGTCAGTTTCATAATCCAAATCAGTGTGTAGGATCAAACATCTGATCCAGCTAATGGCAGCCTTCAGTAACATCTGAATATTTAAGCCAGATGTTTTTCTAATTAGTGGTGTGATGGCATATTGCTATGACAGATGGTACACTGTGATCATAAAACCTTAAATACTGTTAATGAAATGCTATGTAGATATAAAATGAAGATTGAAAAAACATTATTCCCAGCTGTAGTGTAGGGGGAATATGATTCAAATATAGCAGGATAAATTCAAGGAAAAACTACTAAATGCTGAATGATCTAATTTTAAGTGACTGAAGAAGACTACTTCCGGTTTTTGTGTGCTACATTCAGGAAAACAAAATAAACCTGTAAAAAATTCAATTCCAAAAAAAAAACAGAGAGAGAGAGAATACGTAATGATGCTTTACAAGTTAAATATTAAGACAATACATCAGTTGCCTTTGTACATTTTCACTAACATGGCACAAGCAAGATTTAAAAATCTGCACTGTTTTCTCCAGTTTCTCATTTATAGACACAGTCAAAGCCTGATATTTGCTCATCTCTCACAAATGTTGGACAGACGAGCGTCTTTGTGTCTGAAGTGCTTTCATATTGTGTAACTGAAATAAGCCCCACCCCCAATACGATCCAACATCATCGTAGTCAGTTTTCCAAATGGGTTTTCTCAGCCACATAATACTTTTGTCCTGAGGTTATGGCTTAAACCATTATTTCTAATCAGGTACTACATATCTTGCAGGTTATTTGTTCAAGAACGGAAAAAAAAATAAATAAAAGCAACTATTGCATCTTTGATTGAAAAATGCAATTTACTGTAAAATATTTTAAGTAGTCAACGATTATAAAAAAAAAATTCCCTTTTTTTTATTGAAATTCAGAAATTATCAAAATAACAGATAATACAGTTTAAGATCTGGCAGATGGAGGAGGAGCTCATTTCAAGGCTAGAAACCTAAACATAAAATTCTGAAATGAAGAACCTAGTCAGATTCATAGCATGGAAAAATTGCAAGTTAGAATTTTTCAAAGTTATATATTTAAAATGACTAGATTGTTACAGGTATAGAAGCTCTTAACACTGCCAAAGAGTACAACCTGCACCTTTAAAACCTTTAAAATATTCACAAATGGGCCCATCCATAAGGTATCATGTCTTAACATCTATTTAATATGAAACCTTTTATATTACCTTCTCCAACTCGTCTGGTTATAATGTACCTTAGTCGTAGCGAGGTCATTGATCTCTAATTTCAGACACCCGATAGCTGTTTTGCACAAGATTACAGCTTCGTCACTGCTCTTCACCTGTCAACAAATGATAACATAATTATAACATATACACCATAAACGATTTGAGATTCCTGTTGTTCTATAAGACACTTATAAATCGGTTTCTTACCTTTTCTTTGGTCTTCTCAAGAAAGGTAATTGCATCATTTGGGTCTGTCGAAGATGAAGTGTAATATAAGGGAATATAAGTGGTTGCATCAATGTTACGATCATTTTAAGACCTCTATGATGATCCAGACATATTTCTGCTAAAAAAAAAAAAGAAAGAAAGGAAAAAGCCAGCACTTTCTCCGAGCGTGTAAGTTCATGTCTGTGTAGATGTGTTCTTTCTTGAAGTCTGAGGCGATCGATGTTCCATGTTCCTTGCAATTATGCAAATTATTGTTATTATTATTATTATTATTATTATAAACCATATTTATCTTGTAAGACTATATACTGAATTGCACTTTGCAGTCTGGTAATGCATTAAGCTTGTGCAATATAACCACGTAATCGTTTCTACATGAACTTACACCACCATGACATTTAAGACCTTTGATGAAATCATGCAAATCTGCCATAGAGCTTACAAATTATTTTCGTTTTGCATTTATTATGCAACAAATCATACACAACAGGACATATAATTATAGGAAAATAATAATCTATGCCACTTAATGGATTTTATGTCACTTTTAGGTCGCAAAATTCGACCTTCTTGTGTAGTTTCTAGACAATTAAATTGTTAATTGAGAGTTTTAAAATATAAACCACAGGCAGAGGACACGCAGTTGTTTTGGTCGGTCTCTTGAAATTTTTATCGGCTCAAGGCTTGGATTGAATCTTGCCTCACTTGTAAGTAACTGTTAACCAAACGATGAGTCACATGACTTAACAGTTATTGGATTAAGCACAATAAAAGGGAGGACAAAATAAATTCTCTTGTCTAATGAAAGGCAAAGGTGTCTTTTTTTTAAAAAACAAAACAAAAAAAAACCTCACCTGTGATTTGTCTAATAACATCGAGTATAATTTCCATCAGAGAGAGGGGGTTTATTCTGGAAATATAAAAATGACAATTAGTGCAGTGACAAATGAGCAAAGAAATCAAATACAGATTTCTTTTCGAAAAGTAAGAGTAGTGAAACGATTGAAAAACGTACAACAAGAACGTTATCATTACTGTGGTGTCATTATCTCTATTTATTATCTTTATAATTACCTTTTCGATAATGATCTATAATTATTAACGGTTTCTATTTATCTATTTTGATCATGCCTGAATCCAGGAAAACTCAACGTTCCAGGGACAACAGGATTGCAGACTACTGACATTTCTCTTTAAAGGAGATATCGACATGTTTGTCCTACCTGTGCTCAAAATCACTGAGAAAGTTTTCATAGAGCTGGAGAGGTAAAAACAGTCGGATGTGAATCACATGGGCATAAAAAAAAAAAAAAAAACCTGGTCACCATGGTAACATCGCCTCACCTGGATAAGAGTGTCTCCAGTTTTAAAATAAGGGTCTTTCACAAACTCCGTCAACTTCAGCGTTAACTGATGCCACAATCTAACAGTTAATAAAAAACACAGGTGTTGTCATGACAATAAAAATTACAACATTAAAACGTAAAAGTTAGTTGTTATTTTAAAATGAGTTTTTCAGCCAGAATGACTTCATATTGTCTAGTAAATATACTTTATATTATAAATAAATTGATAATAATAATAATATATAGCGTCATGGGAAAAAGAAAGTACATCCTCCATCAATGCTATGTTTTTATTTACCAGGGACTAAACTCCCCAACTTCTATAAACAAACAAATAACACAACAGACTTCAATTTGTCTTCATTTCCCCCCCAAAAAGTAAATCAACATTCATAAACAAGGTGGGAGAAGAAATAAGTACACCCTTCCGACTTCTACAATCATTAAGAGAGTAATTAGCAGCCAGGTGTTACTAATGAAATGCACAAGATTAGTCAATCATCAAGAAGTGCGAGTACCTCTAAAATAAATGCAGATCTTTTGGAAGTTTGGTGTTCTGGAGCACTCAGGTGTGTCTACATCATGCCAAGAAGAAAGGACTATGATCAGCCATGACCTCAATTTGGGAAGGGTTATAAGGCCATCTCCAAACACATTTTGAAATGAACTACTGTACTGTGAGAAGGACTGTTTACAAATGGAGAGCCAACTGCCAATCTTCCCAGGAGTGGAAATCCCAGCTCGGAGATATAAAGAAAAATGCTCAGAATTTAAAGCTCAAAGATATAAAGAAAAACCTACATCAGGGCTACATCATGTGACCTCTGTAAGCACAATAAATGTTTATGTTCATGGCTTTCATGGAAGGGTGTTTAGGAAAAAGTCCCTTGACGTAGGTTTGCAAAACTAAAAAAAAAAAAGTTCTGGAACAATATCCTTTGGACTGATGAGTCCAAGGTGGAGATGTTTGGTCATCATGCACCGTGCTATGTTTGGCAGAAACTAAACACAGCGTATCACCACAAACACCTCATACCAACTGTCGAGCATGGTGTTGGAGGGCTGATGATTTGAGCATGGTTTGCAGCCACAAGTCCTGGGGAACGTTGCAGTCACTGAGACAATGACGAACTCCACTTTACATCAGAATATTCCTGAGAAACGTGATGACATCTTTCCAGCGGCTTAAGCTGGGCTGACATTGGGTCATGGAACAGGATAATGATCCCAAACACGCCAGCTAATCGACATATGAATCCCTAAAGAAGAAAAAATTTGAGGTGTTGGAATCCATTTTCTATACTGCTTACCCTTTTCAGGGTCACGGGGAAACCTGGAGCCTATCCCAGGGAGCATTGGGCACAAGGCAGAGTACACCTTGGACAGGGTGCCAATCTATTGCAGGGCACACTCACATACACACTCCCATTCATACACTACAGACATGCCAATCAGCCTACCATGCATATCTTTGGACTGGGGGAGGAAACCCCCACAGCACAGGAAGAACATTCAAACTCCACACACACAGGGCCACGGCAGGATTTGAACCCCCAACCTGGAGGCGTGAGGCGAACGTGCTAACCACTAAGCCACCGTGCGCCCGAGGTGTTGGAATGGTCAAGTCAAAATCCAGACCTCAACCCCATTGAGATGCTGTAGCAAGATCTTAAGAGAGCTGTGCATAACCAAATACCTTCAATTAACTGAAGCGACGTTGTAAAGAAGAGAAGGTCTTTTCTATAGAAAAGAAGAGAAGGTTTTTATATGGTTATAAAAACCATAATGAACTTCCCTTTACTTTTACACTGTCCGGTGTGACCCAGATGAGGACGGGTTCCCTTCTGAGTCTGGTTCTTTTCAAGGTTTCTTGAAGGAGTTTTTCCTCGCCACTGTCACCTCCGGCTCGCTCATTAGGGATAAATTCACATGCGTAAAATCTGTATCCTGTGTTTATATGTTTCTGCAAAGCTGCTTTGAGACAATGTCCATTGTTAAAAGCGCTATACAAATAAAACTGAACTGAATTGAATGTGAAAATTTCCATACTGATGTAAGAGCCCAATAAACTCCTACAGAAAATGTTTACTTTGCTAAAGGCGGCTCTACATGTCACTGAATTGAGTATAGGGTGTACTTATTTTATCCCCAACTGCTTTCTGAATGCTGGATTACTTTTTAGGGGAGAAGTACTGTATATTGAAATCTCTAATTTATTTGTTTGTTTAGACAAGTTGGTGAAGATGACACAATTGTTATGTAGGACATGATGAATAAACACAGAACTGATGGAGGGTGTACTTTCTTTTTCACACGAATGTATGTACTGTAGATTAAACAGTATCTATATAACGATGTAAACCACTATAATAATGTGTACAGCAGGTCAAAATAAAAATAAAAAAGAAAGTCATTTTATTTTTGTATAAATATACAGTGGAGGAGAAGAAACGATGACTTGCTAAAACTTCACCTGTGACGTTTTTTGGCTAATGCTAATGCTAAACAGTAAGCTTACTTTCTGTTGTACAAATCTTCAAGCTCGTGCCACTGTGCCGCCATTTCAGGGCTGGCGCTCGTGCTCTGTTGAAGAACCAAATATCCCGGGACATCTTTCATGTTTTAAACCGGTCTTTAATTAACAACTAGTGCTGGAATCTGATGTAGGTTCTGAGTCTCTAATGCTGTACCCCCGACCTGTCAACGCTGTTATTTTCTTCAGGTATTACGATAAATCCCGCCTTCTTCTCTATCATTGGTTAATACTTTGTCAGTCAGTGTCAGTAACCAATCATAGCACGGGTGTGTTCTATCAGCCAATCATAGCACGGAAAAGGGCATTCCGCTAACCATTGTAGCAACGGCTCTGTTCCAAACAGCATCACATACTAAATAGTATTTAACGTACACTTTACTGCTGTAGCATGGGGATTGAAACACAGTCGGTCAAATCGTTTCGGTTCTAAAATAAAAGCCTTTAGACTCTTTGGAGAGACATTTCAACGTGGAAAAAAAGTTTACTTCCGTCAAAATAAAAAAATCATCTGAAAAGGTAATAG
The DNA here is from genome assembly GCF_023375685.1 of Ictalurus furcatus. NCBI lineage: Eukaryota > Metazoa > Chordata > Actinopteri > Siluriformes > Ictaluridae > Ictalurus > Ictalurus furcatus. The sequence continues at coordinate 27,539,626 of NC_071264.1, forward strand.
AAATGTATATAATGATATGTATTATTTTATATATTATTTAACTAATCTATCATTACAGATTATGCGAATAAAAATGGCGCCGGATTCGGACTTTTCAACGTCTACCAAGAATAGTCTAATACGTACGCATAGAAAAAAGGTAAAATTATAATATTTGCTAACGTCTATTAAAATGGCATGGTGTTGTAGAATTAATTACTTAAACAAAGTATATAGTTTTGAAATACTTAAAGAAACTTGGTGTCGTCGTTGTTGTTGTTGTTAGTGACCTTTTCTTAATATTAGCTGTGCATTTATTTCATGCGTTACGGTAAAGCGTCGATGTCATTGGAGCGACAATAACACTGTTGCCGGATCAGAGTGATATAATTATATTATAAATATATTGTATTATATTGATTAGTTTGAGTTTATCAGTCTGAGATATTGTGTATAAGTTTTAATACTCTGGATTTATCAGCAATATTTTGATAAACCTAACAGCATGACCTCGTTGCTAATTTTACCGAGACGTACTATAAATATCAAAAGTAATGGAGGCATTTTCACAGGCAAAGGTAGATTTTTGTATATTATTGTATGCAGGTAAAAAAAAAAAAACTTTTAATGTTATATATATAATTGATATGAATGACCATCTTCGGCACCTATACAATATTTATAACCATCTTTAGTCTGAAACATGCCATAATACATAATAAAATGTTTCATTCTTTCAGATTTGCACCATTAATATGCATGTTAAACCTTAGGTTTTGTTGTGTTCTTACTAGGAAAGTGTGTTTTAAATGTGTACTAACTTATCATTTAGGTCTATCAAGGGTACACTTTGCACGTAGGAATATTTCAGCCAAGTGTATACGTGTTCAGAAGCTGGACCTGGAGGGACATGGACTCTCAGGTATTTGGGGATGTTGGTAAGTATTCTCAGCTATACATTTGAACTGTCGTACACTATATGGCCAAAAGTTTCCGGATACCTGACCATCACACTTATGTGCTTGTGCTTGAAAATCCCATTCCAGATGTAGTCCTTCCTTTGCTGTTATAATAACCTCCACTCTTCTGGGAAGGATTTCCACTAGATTTTGGAGCGTGGCTGTGGGGATCTGTGTTCATTCAAGAGAGCAAGAACATTAGTGAGTTTGAGGTTAGGCACTGATGTTATGTGAGGAGCCTCCAGTTCCAATCCCAAAAATGTTCAGTGGAGTTGAGGTCAGGGCTTTGTACAGGACACTCGAGTTCTTCCACTCCAACCTTAACACACCATGTCTTCATGGAGGTTGGATTTGCACAGAGGTATTGTCATGCTGGAACAGGTTTGGGCGCCTTAGTTCCTCTGAAGGGAAATTTTACACTTACATTTACATTCTATACAGTTGTGTGCTTCCAAATTTATGGCAAGGTGTCTACAAGCGTTTGTCCATAAAGTGTACTTTGTACATGTCATGCCTTTCATTTATTATTGTTTAATATTGCAATATTTGTGGTATAGGAGAAGCGTCCATAGAGGGTTTTTTGGAGGAGGCCATGGTGGCACCAAACAGAATATGACTTTAGAGGACATCGCGAAAGGAATCAGAGAACGAGAATACAAACGGATAGTGGTGATGGCCGGAGCAGGGATCAGTACTCCAAGTGGAATTCCAGATTTCAGGTAAAAATCTGAAAAAGCCCTGATGATAACATGATTAGAACAAGTCCAGTCACATTGGCACCTGCATTTAAGAAAAATGTCTTCAAGACAAAAATCTTGCTCTTATCTGCTAATTTCCATTATCCATCTCTTTTGACAGATCACCCGGAAGTGGCCTTTATGACAACCTCCAACAGTATAACCTCCCCTATGCCGAGGCCATATTTGAGATTAACTATTTCAATCACAACCCTAAACCTTTCTTTGCCTTGGCTAAAGAGTTGTATCCTGGTAATTATCGTCCCAATCTGGCACACTACTTCATCCGGCTGCTTCATGACAAAGGCCAGCTGCTCAGGATGTACACTCAAAACATCGATGGACTGGAGAGAAGTGAGTTTCTTAGACTCTTGATATATAGTTATCTCCAGAATCATTGGCACCCTTTATGAAAATGAGACAAAATAGACCCCTAAAATGATTAACACATGCACTGACGTAAAGTCTAACAAGGTTGGAGAACATTTGTACCAAACAACACTAAAGAATTGGTTATTAATCACGTTATTTTACAATGAGCTTCGAGGATTGTCCTTATAATGTCCTTGTTATAGTTGATATTACAAGAATGAAATTATTTAAAGATAGATAGATATATAGATAGATAGGTAGATAGATTGCAGAAATTCTGTGCTTTATTGTGCTTAGCTGTAGTTTTTGTTGCTTAATTTCGCTTGTGGTTAAAGCTTATTGATTTCCCCATGGTGACAGGAAAGTGATTATGTACAACCTCATATTTCAAAATTGAATGCAACAATAGTTTTTGGAGAATGAAAGGAATTTAAACAAATAGTATCCCCCCCCCCTAATGATGACAATTAGTTTGTATTTATTTTATTTTTTTCTCTTGAGTGGCATCAATAATTTGGCCACAAATCTTATTTAGAAAATAATGTCTTATGGAAAAAAATAGAGCTATTAAGTCATACTGAGACAAAGGCAACAGTATAGTATTTGGTGACTGGAAACCATCAATATTCTTTGGGGGTGCCAATAATTTTGCCAAGGTTCTTGGGAGAAAATAGTTTTATTTTAAAAAAAGAAAAGAAAAGGTTTTCGAGATAGAAGAGTAGAAAATTCGTGTTTTTTTCCTCTCCCAGTGGCAGGAATCCCAGCTGTGAAGTTAGTGGAGGCACACGGGACATTCGCGACAGCCACGTGCACAGTTTGTCGTCGAGAATATCAAGGAGAAGACCTGCGTGTAAGTGTCGTTATTACATACCAGATACATCCCGATACATTGATCATGTAATAAAGAGAAATAACGATAAGACAACGTCTTTCCTCCGTACTGAATCTCGTCTGATGATTCGGAACCCTTTTTGTCTTTCCTAGAGCGATATAATGGAAGGAACAGTGCCTCACTGCTCTCAGTGTAAAGGAGTCGTTAAGCCTGATGTTGTGTTTTTTGGTGAAGAGCTGCCACAGCACTTTTTCCTCTACCTCACCGACTTCCCCATGGCAGACTTACTGATTGTAATGGGGACGTCTTTAGAGGTGAGAGAAGCCTCTGTCTTCAGGTTATTACCACTCTTTCCTTCTCTGTTTACTTTGAAACTTTTGCTTTGTGCTCATGAATCTTTTTGCAGCACAGGATTTTTTTTTTTTTTTTTACCAAGTGAGAATGTTGTGAACTAAAAACAAACAAACAAAAAAAATCTGTTAAAAAAAATCTGTCTTAAAAAACAGTCTGCTTATCTTATCTATGGTCTGGTCTGCACTTATATAGCGCTTTTTTAACCTTAGCGGTTCCAAAGCACTTTACACTGTGTCTCATTCACCCATTCACACACACACACTCACACCCGCTCTACCATCTGAGCCACAGCCGCTCATTTACAGTATAGGCAGATTGAACCCTCTGTTTTTGCCCCCTATTTTTATCTACCTAGTGCTTCGGGGGATTCCCCTGGGTACTCCGGCTTCCTCCCCAGTCCAAAGAAATGCGCTGTAGTAGGTTTGGCATTTCCAAATTGTTCATAGTGTGTGAATGTGTGTGTGATTTGTGTGATGGGTTGACACCCTGTCCAGGGTTGCGCCCCGAGTTCCCTGGGTTAGGCTTCAGGCTCCACGTGACCCTGTGTAGGATAAGCGGTATGGAAAATGTATGGATGGATAAATCTGGAGGTTTGATTTCTTTTAATTTTTCAGATTTTTTTGTTTTGTTTTGCAAGGCATTAACTGTAGATTCCTTTGTTTGATTATCTTTTATTTGAGATTCTCATTTTAATTTATGTTTTATTTAATCTTACAGAATTCTATTTATTGTGTTTTGTTATTCTAGTTGTTGTTTTTTTTTTTTTTATCTTACTCTATTATTGTATTGTATATTTTCCCTCTCAAATATATTTTTTTTCTGCATTTTTGAAGTATTTTTTATAAGATACAAGATAAGACACTAGTCAAATTTTGTAAAAACTTATTTTAGAACTAAATAGCTAACATAGAGACTTTTGGGACTCCCTGTATAATATACTGTATGATATAATTGAACCACTTTTAAGGTCACTTAAAAATGAACCTAATATCAAGTGATGCTAAGTGACTGCAATTAACATTGTGTTAGGAGCGCCATGTGGTACTGTTTGAAGGAAATAAGAAATTACAAAAATTTTGTTTCAACCATATATTATACAGTGAGGGAAAAAAGTATTTGATCCCCTGCTGATTTTGTATGTTTACCCACTGACAAAGAAATGATCAGTCTATAACTTTAATGGTAGATTTATTTGAACAGTGAGAGACAGAATAACAACAAAAAAATCCAGAAAAACGCACATCAAAAATGTTATAAATTGATTTGCATTTTAATGAGGGAAATAAGTATTTGACCCCTCTGCAAAACATGACTTAGTACTTGGTTTAAAAACCCTTGTTGGCAATCACAGAGGTCAGACGTTTCTTGTAGTTGGCCACCAGGTTTGCACACATCTCAGGAGGGATTTTGTCCCACCCCTCTTTGCAGATCTTCTCCAAATCATTAAGGTTTCGAGGCTGACGTTTGGCAACTCGAACCTTCAGCTCTCTCCACAGATTTTCTATGGGATTAAGGTCTGGAGACTGCCTAGGTCACTCCAGGACCTTAATGTGCTTCTTCTTGAGCCACTCCTTTGTTGCCTTGGCCATGTGTTTTGGGTCATTGTCATGCTGGAATATCCATCCACGACCCATTTTCAATGCCCTGTCTGAGGGAAGGAGGTTTTCACCCAAGATTTGACGGTACATGTCCCCGTCCATCGTCCCTTTGATGCGGTGAAGTTGTCCTGTCCCCTTAGCAGAAAAAAAACCCCAAAGCATAATGTTTCCACCTCCATGTTTGACGGTGGGGATGGTGTTCCAGGGGTCATAGGCAGCATTCCTCCTCCTCCAAACACGGCGAGTGGAGTTGATGCCAAAGAGCTCCATTTTGGTCTCATCTGACCTCAACGCTTTCACCCAGTTGTCCTCAGAATCATTCAGATGTTCATTGGCAAACTTCAGACGGGCATGTATATGTGTTTTCTTGAGCAGCGGACCTTGCGCGCGCTGCAGGATTTCAGTCCTTCACGGCGTAGTGTGTTACCAATTGTTTTCTTGGTGACTATGGTCCCAGCTGCCTTGAGATCATTGACAAGATCCTCCCGTGTAGTTCTGGGCTGATTCCTCACTGTTCTCATGATCAATGCAACTCCACGAGGTGAGATCTTGCATGGAGCCCCAGGCTGAGGGAGATTGACAGTTCTTTTGTGCTTCTTCCATTTGCGAATAATCGCACCAACTGTTGTCCCCTTCTCACCAAGCTGCTTGGCAATGGTCTTGTAGCCCATTTCAGACTTGTGTAGGTCTACAGTCTTGTCCCTGACATCCTTGGAGAGCTCTTTGGTCTTGGCCATGGTGGAGAGTTTGGAATATGACTGATTGATTGCTTCTGTGGACAGGTGTCTTTTATACAGGTAACAAACTGATATTAGGAGCACTCCCTTTAAGAGTGTGCTCCTAATCTCAGCTCGTTACCTGTATAAAAGACACCTGGGAGCCAGAAATCTTTCTGATTGAGAGGGGGTCAAATACTTTTTTCCCTCATTAAAATGCAAATTAATTTATAAAATTTTTGACATGCGTTTTTCTGGATTTTTTTGTTGTTATTCTGTCTCTCACTGTTCAAATACAACTACCATTAAAATTATAGACTGATCATTTCTTTGTCAGTGGGCAAACGTAGAAAATCAGCAGGGGATCAAATACTTTTTTCCCTCACTGTATATGAGGACTCCTCAAACAACTAAAAATGATTTGTCTAATTTTAATTTGAAATTATTTTAAATATTGTTCTAATGTTTACTGAGTGGAAGTGAATAAAAATGAGTATTGTATGGTTTTTTTTAATAAATAAATAAAAAACAGATACACAGAAGAATCTGAACAAATCCACAGTACAATTCCACTATAACAAACTGCTTTATTTTCATATAAAAACCAATCATTTATATATATATATATATATATATATATATATATATATATATATATATATATATATATATATATATATATAAACTTGTAGTTTTAAGTATCAAACCTTGTGTTTTTGATCCAACTGTCTTATAATTTTTGGCCTGAAGTGCTTACGTGTATTAAAACTACACTCAGGATCTGTGGTTACTCAGTTTGACCAGCAGATGTCACTGTTTAATTCTTATTCTCTGCTGGTTATCTGCAGGTGGAGCCATTTGCCAGCTTATCCAGCGCCGTGCGAGGTTCTGTGTCTCGCCTTCTTATAAACCGTGACTTGGTGGGACCCTTTGCCTGGGGCTCTTCACGGTACAGTGACGTGGCAGAGCTGGGTGATGTAGTGAGCGGCGTGAGGAAACTGGCAGACACTTTGGGCTGGATGCCTGAGCTGGAGGCTCTTATGTGTGATGAAGGTCAGAAGGTGAGTGAATGGATATGATTGGACAGTGGTATTCAGTATACAGTTGTTCAAGCTCTACACTAATGATAAGAAAGGAGTTCAAATCCCAGAAGTACCAGAGAGACCCCGGTGGGCCATGGAGTCAGACCCCTAACCCTCAGTCATACTGGAACTACAGAAGTAGTGTATATCAAATATGGAGACTAAAAGTGGAGTCTAAAAACCTTAGAATGCATTGAAAATCTGGGATTTTGTTCATTTAAAATTGTAAATAAACAAATTTAACAAATAAGTTAAGTTTTCAGTATCTTGAATATTTAGTATTCAAGATTCTGCACTATTTCTAGGTCACATTTTCGTTAACTCACATTTTCCTTTAGTTGTATCTTGTCCATTGTAGCCCATGTTCAGACAACTGATGGATTCGATTGAACACAGATCATCAGATTTGACACAGAGAGGGTATACTAAGATCTTCTGAAATTCATATAAATACGTCAGAGAGTCTACTTTTCACTCAAGTTATTGCTAATAATATCATTTCTAATGAAAAATGTTTTGTATTTAAATGAGAGAAGAATGAAAAAGAAGCATGTTCAGTAGTGGTCTCAGATTTGTGGACCCTGCTGTATATATAATCGTTTTGCCTCGATTGGTTTGTATGGTTTTTATTGAAGTACACCAATATCATCGATTTTAAACCTCAAATTTCATTTAATTTAAAATCAGTGATTTATAATAATCCTAAATTATATTAAACTATATTAACACCAATATTGGTGTTGCATAACACCAATGACAGCTACTTTAATGAATTATATTTTCAATGTTTGTTTCAATTTTTATTATTAAATTAAATGAACAGAATAAGGGATAAAATTATAAATAACAATAATAATAATAATAATAATAATAATAATAATAATAGAAGAGGAAGAATGTTATTATTTGCTATCCATTATTGTATCACGTTAGATGTGCGTTAATTTAATTTATAGAATATATGGTCGATAAATTGACATTGTCTGTGCACAATTTGACAGGCTTAACAGCACAATGCATTTTACATAAAATATAATTATACTGGCACAATTTTTTTTTTAGAAGCTCTTGATATTAGAGCAGAATTTGAAGTCTCAGCTTGGCCACTCTCAGGACAAATCCTTGTAAAAGCATAGCGGCTGTGAAACATCTCTGCTTGGTGTTAAAAAGGCAGAAAATGAGGGACACCTATCAGACATCACAGAACCTACAGCATTTTTCATTTCTTCTGCAGGCTTCAAAGAAGAGAGAGGAATGACGTGAGAGACCAGCTTCATTTCTCACATCCTCTCAGTCATTTTGTGGCTGTAATGTCTAGGCTCGAAACCCGTGGCACTTTAACGACCGTGACGGAGATGGACTGTGATGCACAACGGCACTTGGAAGCTCAGCTCAGGGAGACATTAGTCTCTCTTTGTAGCTTTTTTTAGTGGTTGTTTTACAGCTTCATAGTGAATAGGGAAATGATAACGGTATGAACTATGAGCTGTTTAAACGTGACATCATTTTCAGGAAGACATTTTTATTCCTATGTACAGTATTAAATATTAAAAGCTTTGAAAGGTGTCAGTTTCTTGCTGTTGCTTCGACTTGTTTCTCGCCAAAGCAGAATTCCGGCCTATATTTAGGGTGGACTAAGAAAAGAAGCTGAATATCAGCAAAACTTGCAGCACTGCCCCAAATAACCAAAATAAACTAAACAGGAGCTCTACTTCTGTCACTCCAAGGAACAAAATTATGAAGTTCTGCAACGAAGCGAGAGGTGTGTAATATATACGTACATTGTGCACAGATTTGTTGCTTCATTGCATCACTTTTTCATTGTTTTAGTCTGTGTATATATAGACATAGTGCAAAAGTTTGCATCCCCCTTGGTTTCTGCATGAAAAAAATATAAATCCATGTCCATTTAATAGTGTTTTCCTGCTGAACAGTAAATATTACGGCATACAGTCTAAATATTAAGCAATTAATAGTCTCACTCAGCTCTTTATTTGTCTTTATTTGTAATTTGGCCCATTCTAGTTCATGGATTCGAATGCGACTCATTAAGGTGTTTAATAATTTAAAACACATTTGTTTGCCTTGTTAAGTCCGACTTCAGGCATGAAAAGTTCGTGCAGGCTCTTTTAGTGAGTTAGAAATCAGAAAAACAGCTCTCACAAAAACTAAATTGTCTTTTCACAGAGCTTAAGAACGGGATAAAATATATCCAAATGTCTAGGAAGAGATCATAAGTGAAATCTGTCATTTAGAAATTGAAGAAAGACAGAAACAACAAAGTGACCAAAGTGTGGAAGGAAGGGATTCACACACACACACACACAAAAATCCAATACAAAACCGTATTAAGATACTAGAGGATTAAAGGGCCTGTTCACACCTGGTCACTTCATGCGTTTTCTCTGATCGGATAGCTATCTGATTTATTAAAACGGTTCCATTTACACTTGGCCTCGTAATGCGTTTCAGCTAAACAGATATGAATCCGATCTTCTCTTCCCGCGCAAAATGCAAACCCACATTTCCGAACTGAAATGCCAGCCACCGTTATTTTGCTCTGTTTGGGTTTGCGAATGCAGTCGAAAAGAAAATGAAAACGCTTGCTACAACACTTACGCAACAAAAGGCGGCACTTATTATGTGCAGCATTTTCGCTGTCGGCAGTACTAAACTTTAAAACCCGTGGATGAAGGCCCCGAGTCAACACTGGTGGGAAAATATAGTGCTGGCGTCTTTTACGGAACGAGACTGGCCATCCTGGCCATGGAAATCTAATGAGGAGGCACACTCATCTCCGTCAGGCTATACCGGTCCCATACTTCCGTTTGTGAAGAGAAGAGTGCTGATGGATGTGGTTTCAACAACCAGATGCGTTTAAACTTGTCCAGTTCGTCTGGAATGCGTGCCAGACCACCTCCTGATGTGGTTCGAGCGATCGGATTTAAATCCATCTCGAATGCGTTTCGGAAGGCATTTACACCTGGTCTTTTCACAATCGGATAGCTGATCTGAGCAGAGAAAACGCATGAAGTGACCAGGTGTAAACAGGCGCAAAGTTGAATGAAAGTTCACCTTCAGACGTATCACATTCAGACATGTCAGTTTGCATTGATAATATCTTATTAGACACTTTATGAGGTTTTTTTTTTTTTCTCTAACTTGTTAAAACGAAGAAAAACATCTGTAAAGTGTAACTGACATGAAAGATTCTTGGTTCATTCTGATCAAATTAGGTATGCAAACATTTGCATTCAACAGTATATAGGAAAAAAATCCCCAGTTGCGAAGCTAAATTGTACTTGAGTGAGCCAAACATCGATAAACATCACCACTTCTTTCTGCTGCTTTGAGATAAAGCTCCTTGGGCATCACTCCCGATTTGAGTCGGACTGCTTAAGCCGTCAGGAGTGCTGCCACTACCTGCTGTCACCTTCTTCAATGTCTCCGTTCAGTCAGTTTGTAGTTTGAAGAAGAAAGTGTCTCTTGATCAAATTGTCCTGTAAAAAAAAAAAAATCTAAGGGACACTTGAGAAACGTTCACAGCGCTGCTGAATTTCTCGATGATGGTTGAGAAGGAGTTGATTCATCCTCTCTGGTTGAGAAGGTTGAGAAGGTGTTGATTTAGCAGCTCTCACAAACAGTTCTGGCTCCAAATCACGTGTGTATTTTAATTCGAATAAGTTATCAATTCTATAGTAACAACTTACACACGGACTTCTGTGACAGATGTGCCATGTAATCTAATACTAATCATTTAAAAACCCGTAATTGATGATATGGTGACATTTTCTGTGAAGAGACCGTTATTTAAAATTGGAAGAAGTGTCCACTGAGTGTCCGGTATCAGTGATTTGTTACAGTCAGAGATAAAGCTTTTGGGGTCATTTTTTCCCGCCACTGGAAAAACTTCAGGACAAAAACATAAAGTGTTTTTTTACTTATTAATTCAAGAGAGAAAGGAGAGGATGGTGAGGAAACAAAATGACTCTTTACAACTGTTCTAGCATAGGTGATAACAAGGACTAACTTTTTTTGTTTTACGGATGTTCGACAATATTAAATGTAACTATAAACGGATAAAAGGTATGACGTGTCACTCTTTAATTAATATAAAATGTAATCGTTGGCAAATTACTGTGGTATAAGAGGAATGGTAGCAGGTTAGAGTGACACGTTTTCACATTATAATATTTTTTTAACAAACGATCAAAAGGTTAAATAATAAAGACAATTTTTCACCACCTTCTTTGCTCATATTTACCAAGGGTGCTAATATTACTTGAGGGCACTGTACCTTTTAGAATTGGTCTCATCAGACCATAGCACATTTTGCCCAATGGTTTGGGGTGATTTAGTTGAGCTTGGATGGCTTTTTTTTTTTGTGAGAAAGGGCTTCCGTCTAGCCGACCTACCCCATAACCCAGACATGTGAAGAATACGAGAGATTGTTGTCACATGCAGAGAATAATCAGTACTTGTCAGATATTCCTGTAGCTCCTTTAATGTTGCCGTTGGTCTCTTGGCAGCCTCCCTGGTAACTTTTTGTCTAGTCCTTTTGTAAATTTTGTAAGGACGTCCTGTTCTAATGTCACTGTGGTGCTCTATTTTCTCCACTTGATGATGTTCTTCATGGTGTTCCATGGTAAATCCAGTGTTTTGGAAATTTTTTTGTACCTCTCTCCTGATTGTTTCGAACAGTGAGACCCTGTACAGGCTTTGTCAACTCTTTGCAGCTCTTTGCAGACCTTCAGCAGCCAGATGCAGCTGCAAAACCAAGAAGATGTCAAGAAAATCCTACAGAAACATCTGGTCTTTGTTTGGGGGTTAATCTGAATAATTTCATTGATGACAGCTGTATGAGAATTACCTTTGAACATGAGATTGAATGTGATTGGTTCATGTGATTGGTTCCTCAATTGTAAAAGGTTGTGCACACTTTGCAACAAAGTTATTGTATCTTTATTTTCCCCCAAAATGTTTCCCTTAAATTATATATATATATATATATATATATATATATATATATATATATATATATATATATATATATATATATATATATACGTTGTAATTTCATATTGAGGGTGGAAAAAAGTTCTGACGTGATTTATCTTGGTTTCATTTTTTTTTTCCCCCCTATCAAAACAATTTCCCATTTTAACAGGGATGTGTGGACTTTTTCTTTTATATCCATTGTAAATGAACCTTACGAACCTCTGACATCATACATTGACAAGTTGTTATAAAAATTTTGCACCTCACAAGCCAACGCTCTAAATTTATCCGGAGCACTTAGATGGAGCAGCTGATCTTTGAGAAGTGAGAAATCTGTGTTCATCTATTCACAGATAACTGACTCTCAAATATGTCAGGTTTTAATGAGCTACAAATGCATGACCTGCTTTCTTCACCCTTCAGTGAGAAGCTCAAAAACATGACTCGAATGTGTTATGGTGGTTGAGTCAGTTACTTAATTATAGATTATTTAGCTGAACCATATGCAGTAAAGCAACCTTTGTAGAGAGTACCTCACTATTCTCCATGTACCAAAATATTAGCTGTGTAAGTGTTGCGTTAAGCTACAGTAGCTGTTGTACTGTGACAAATAATGGTAGAAGGAATAAGATCAATAGCCCAAGTGCAGCTGGAAAGATAGATAGATCTAAGGCTAAAAATAGTTACACACATCCAGTAAGTGATGATCATCATATAGTCAAGCCATCTTTGGTTAAGTACATGCCTGAACAGTCTGTTCATTATGTACAGTATGTACCCTTTAAAATACATTAACTGCCATAACTGCATTTCAGGAAGGCAATATTCTGCTAATACTTTTATTCAGCTTAGTAATTACTCAGTTTGTGCTTCACAGTTCTGTTGTTTCATGTAAGGATAAACCTTTTTAGCTATTTTGCTAACATTGTGACTTTAGTCACAAATAATTTGCTAGGTGTTGCTAAGTGTTGTTGCTAATTCACAATTCATACCCTACAAATATTTGTTTTTAGAATCATTGCTTCTAAAAGATTTGTGTTGGATATTTCTGTACACCCACACCACTAGCATGTTAAACGGTTGCTTGTTCTAGCAGTAGATGCTACGTTAGTTTGCACCAAGATAGAAGGGGGAAATTTGTATGTTCCTAGGGTCCAATGTTCTCCGGATTTATACGGCACATAATAAACACATAGTGATTTCAAACTGGAGTTAGGTTTCAGCATAAGTGAGAGCTGGGACATGTTCATACTTAAGATTTTCTTCCTTTTATGACCGTTTACTCTGTTTTATAGGTGTCAGTATGGCATTTCTTCAGTTTAGTGTATACATTTGACTATGGTTCATGCATGGAGTTGAACTGCATGAATGTATCTGTACTTTTAGAGCACCGCAAATGACGGTTCAGCATGTATAACCTAGCTCATTTTCCATGTTCATCACTTTAATAAATTTCAAGTGTGGATGAAGGATGGATTTTAAACTAACGTATGTTGGTATTCATTTAAAGGTGTGTTTGGTGTTTAAAGTTAAAAGATAATAAAGTTAATAGGGCCCTGGGAAAATGAGTCCTGACTACATAAAACCTTTGGAAAAGTTTACTTAATGTGTGTTAACAGAATACAGAATTAGGGAACCTAGGACCCAGGGAACATAGGAAGAACCCTGATAGGAGCTAACATGCTGTGTTACATTTAGCATGTACAACACATCATATTTGGATAAATGTTAGCTTATCATCATGTCTTTTCTTAAGTAACCTTAAAGGATTTCTCCATTTTCCTGTCGTTCTCTCATTTATCCCTGGCTGTGAAGTGTGTAAGTAACATACGCTAAATTAATACCAAAACGCCTCTCAGGGAATGTCCCTGTTGGGAAGACGAGAAAAGTTAGGGTTTAACAAATAGCTTTGTTGTCCATTCAGCGAAAGTATAATAGTGTAATATTGTAGTTATACACAAAGGTTTCCTGGGATATGTTCTAGCTTCTCGCTTTGCAAAGAAACCGTGAAATATGGCTCGAGGTCACACTTTCTCCAACCTGACAGTTCAGCGAACTGACACCTGCTTCGCTTGATCAGACATTTGATCTATTATTCAACAAGAAATGAAAAAGTATGAATACGGTATGTCATTTAATACATTCCACTGGGAATGTGCCAGACTTTAAGAGTAGTTAATTAGACAGTTTCTGATGATTTAATGCCTCCATATTGCATGTTAAGCCTTCTCTTGGACTCTAGGTAGCCCAGTTTCAAACCTCATTAGTTAGTCAGTTTTTTAGTTTAATTGCCATGCTGATGAAAGTGAAGTGCACAGTTGTAACCAGTCAGAACTGTCCACATGTTCAAATCTTTTCACCTTCACCTTTCTCACGTTTTAGTTTCAGCATCTAAAAATAGTATAGTTCAAGTCTTGGATTCAGTCATATAATGCTTTTGTTCTTTCTTCAGTTTCTGTTCATAAAATTTTTAAAAATATGTGTGTGATATATTAAGCTTATACCACAGCGCTGTTGAATTCTCAAATCTGATTGGTGAGAAGTCGTTTTATATAAAAGTAGCTCTGACTGTAATCTATATTAATGCACTCGTTCTAATATGTTATCGTTTCTATAGCAACAACTTCCACAGGGACTTGTATGGCAAATGTTCCACATAATATAAGGCTAATAATAATAATAATAATAATAATAATAATACAAAAAACATGGTTATTTAACAGAAAAATGTATACTCATTATATATGTAATATAATAATCATGGTTTCGTGATTCTATAAAGAGACAATTATTTAACATTCATGGAAGGAGTCTCCAGTGTCAGCGCTGTGTAAAAGTCAGTAAGTTTTATCACCACCGGAAAGTCGAAGACATTTTGGTTTGAGATCAAAAGATGAATATCAGAATTTCATCTTCATTTCCTGATATTTACATCGAGATGTGGTAAACAACTTAAAACATGGCACCTTTGGTGTCAGACCACCCAATTTTTAGATGAGCAAAATTATTGGAAGAGATAGTCTTAAAGTAAATTCATGTAAATAACACTTAATATTTGGTTGCATGTCCCTTGCTTGCAATAACTGCATCAAGCCGGTGACCCACTGACATCACTAAACTGTTGCATTTTTCTTTTGCGATGTTTTTCCAGGCTTGTACTGCAGCTTCTTTCAGTTATTTTTTTGTTTTGGGGGGTTTCCTCCCTTCAGTCTCCTCTTCATGAGATGAAATGCATGCTCAACTGGGTCTGACCAGTCTAAAACCTTCCACTTTTCCCTCCTGATAGTCCTTTGTTGTGTTGGCAGTATGTTTTGGATCATTGTCTTGCTGCATGATGAAGTTCCTCCCAATTAGATTGGATGCATTTCTCTGTAAATTGGAAGACAGAATGTTTCTATTGATATCTGAATTCATTCTGCTGCTACCATCATGAGTTACATCATCAATAAAGATTAATAAGTCCATTCCAGAAGCAGCCATGCAAGCCTAAGCCATGGCACCACCTCCACCATGCTTGACTTATGAGCTCCTATGTTTTGGCTCATAAGCAGATCCATTATTTCGCCACACTTTGGTCTGTCCATCACTTTGGTAGAGTAACCTTGGTTCCAGAACATTTGTGTCTCATCTCTGTGTTTCTTTGCGAATTCCAAACTGGTTTTCTGATTCTTACTGCTTATGAGTGGTTTGCATCTTGTGGAATTCTCTATATTTCTGCTCTCAATGTCTTCTTCAAATGGTGGACTGTGATACCTTCAACCCTGCCCTGTGGAGGCTGTTAGTGATGTCACTAACTGTTGTTTTGGGGTTTTTCTTCACAGCTCTCACAGTGTTTCTGACATCGACTGCTGATGTTTTCCTTGGCCAACCTGTTCCATGTCTGATCGTTAGTACACCAGTGGTTTCTTTCTTCTTCTTTTTTCAAGTTAGTTGAGTGCAACATATTTTGATAATCTGATAATTTGCCATCACAAACAGGTTTGACCAAAATTGTGCTACTGCAGTGGTACCATGAACCTCATATAAATGAAATCTCAGTCATCAGATGAGCATACATCATATGTATCTTTACTTAAAATGATCTCCACATGAAATGTGGACTTGGTAAATATTAGGCACATTTAATTCAATGGCCAAATATACATTTTTTTTCTTCAAAGGCATATAAAGTCTTTATCGATTTTATCAGGTAAACCTTCCACATATTTGAACAGTCGTCAGCTCCCTTTTCACCCCTGCTGCATTATTGTATATTACTACCACAAGACCATTACCATTGCTGCACTGAGAATAATATTTATAGGGCAGCTGACATATTCTGCATACCATCAAATACATTATTTTTGGTAGGTGAACCTGATAAAATGGCCAGTCTGCATAGCTTCATTGCCGGCGTACATAATAACTGGCACCGCTTTATAAACGTGCATACAAACGTGTGTTGTTGTTTTTTTTTTAATCCAACATGCTCATTCGTTACAATAGTTCATAGCATCATTATAGTTTCATCCATTCTTCTAGCCGAGTAACAGCATGTGCTTTGTAGAAACTTGTGGAAAAACCTGCGGAACTCCGTATTGAAGACGGTGTAGATGATGGGGTTCAGCGCACTGTTCACGTAACCCAGCCATGTCACTGTGCTCATTAGGTAGTGTGAGATTTCACATGTCTCGCAGAGGGCCCGTGTCGTATGAACCACGAAGAATGGAGTCCAACAGAAAAGGAAGGCACCTGGAGACAAAGAGAATTAAATGAAACTACTCTAATCTCAGGGGACGTGATTCAAATGTGAACAGGCTGGTGAAACTTTCAATATTGGTGATATTTCAGCTCAGTGAACACAGGGTGTTTAATTTACTCTTATTCAGAGCACACATGGTGTGAGTGAGGATTTAATACCAAGATTTTGCACACTGATATGCAGGCTTCAGAAATAACTACGGTGTGTCTCAATTATGCATGATTCTGACCTTGAACGTACATGTAACCACAATCTGTCAGGTTGAAATTTATTGTTAATTAATTTAACACTAGCATTGTCCAATTAAAGTCCATGAAAGGGTCCCCCCCCCACACGGAGTACAGTGGACGGTACAGGCTCTTAAAGTGAGACCTTGCTTATCTCAAGGAATAAATGGATTTTAATGGAAAGTTTATGAACAACACGTGATTACAGTGAGATGTAATCACAGCAGGCAGATGGACGCTTGGTCAGCTTATCCTTCAAACTGTGGCTATATTTTCTTTACAGGAGAGCGTGTCAATTTAACAAAAGTATTGATATTATTGTATTAATTCGACAATCTTGTAAATATTGACATACTGTAACTTTTGGACTTAAACCCTAAGCTCTGAATACACTGTGTCTATTTGTGTTCTGGTGAAATTATGTAACACTTCTAGGATTTCATTAAACAATGGCTGTGTTACTGTAGTCAGATATCTGGAAAGAGATACATATTACGTCATGTTTAAATCCTGGGACAAAACGTGAAAAGGCAACATAGCATGCTCTGACCACGGCATGCCCCCCTGCTCTTCTTATTAAGGATGAGGAGTCTGAGTCTTAGAATTAGCCAGCATTACAGCACAGTTTGCACAAAAAGCTTTGGATAATTCGGTAATGCGACCGGCGACACACATATTTATTCTGCCTTATGCAACTGCGGCACATGAGCCTATTGTGAAAATGACCTTAGTGTCCAAATTCAAATAATATCACGAAAAGCATGGACTAAATGCATAAATTGGATTTAGGAATGTGTTTTATGTATGTCATGCTAAATTATTCAAAAAACCATGATGGGATTTCTATAAATATCCACTAATGCGGTTGGACTCTGATACTGCAAATGTGACGTTGTAATAAGATGTATTTTAAGTGCGCTTCAGGTTCTGGCCACAAATTAATAGCACTTGATTGTTTTCATCTTTATATATGAGGTGGAAATGAAATTGTTGATTAAACTGGATGGATGCCCATTTTGATGTAATGCATACTGGATAGATATCTGGTTTCATGTATTATGAGAAAGAATTACCAATAATGTCCGCTACATCAAAGATTCGAATGCTATCTCTCTTTTTCGAATTCGTATCCGTAAGGGATCAGTCACTATAAAACGTAAGATAATGTATTTAAATATGTTTAATGGAGAAATATCTTATATATCTTGTCTCCTGTCACAGGATTTTTTTAGCTACTGTATACTGAGAGTAGAATAAGACTGGATTCCTTGTCACATGGCACTACAATGCATCCACTATAATGTGTAAAGGGACTCCAGGGCTTGTGTAGAGGGAGATGTCAATAAGCTCAAACCCAAGTATTAATTTCTCAATATAGTAACTTTCATAATTGCAATGAACTTGAAAAAAATGATATCAGCGCTACGAGCGCTTAGATACAATCAGTTAATTTACTCTGTGAAAAATGAATAAGCTAGAAATGAAAAGCTTGAGACAGCATGAACACATGATATATGTTAGGTAGAAAATGGTGCAGAGTGTGAATACAGAAGATGCCATGTGACATCTTTGACTTTTTTTTTTTTCTTTCTGTGTGTGCGTTTCATTTAGATGTGCCACCTCCAGCATTGGTGTGATTACAATTATTTTTCCTTCTGAATCATGAGATGGTTTGAACTGTGGCAAGGCATGGGCCAGGAGAAAAACTAATGCGATTTTCATAAGCAAGGATTGGTTTCATATAAAGAAAATTCCAGGAAGACACTGCAATGTAGATGTTAGATTTTCTTTTCTTTCATTCTTTTTTTATTTTTTTTCTTTTTTTTTTTTCTTTTTTAGAAATCTGCTGAAATATAAAAACAGGACAGGTTGTCTTCCTCATTTATTCATTATTTATTCATCATTTTCTAAATTCTAATTTGAACATGTCACTCAGCATCTCTTTAGACATAGCAGGCATCTTTGCCAAACTTTCCAAGTTCAGAATTAGGGATGAATGAATACTTGAGTAGGAATACATGGTTTTTTTTTTTTTGTACTGGTCGATATAATGATACCGAACTGAGTAACCTACTTAATCAATCAGGGGCATCATGGAACATGTTATTATGCTGGTTGCTCTTGGAATTAGCTTGGAAAGCAGCCTGGAAAACAGGATTCCTAATGTGAGTCTGATGAACGTGAGTGAAGGCTGGTTAGGGATGGATGGTCTGAATATTAAACGTGTACACCCAGCAAATATGATCAAGCTAATAGGTAAGGTGAAGGTGTGGACTTACAAGAGTGAGAATTTAAAGGGTTAAAATTGCAGGTAATTTAATCCGGTTAGCACTGGGAGTAATGACACATTAATCATATCTGAGTTCTGCAGTCAGTTGTGCATTTCATAAACATCGGAAAATATGCGTGCTTTCCAGTATGCCGGAATGTTTTTTTTCTTTCTTTCTTTCTATAAATATATATTTTTTTGAAAGACTAATATGTCTGTATACAAAATCTACTCAAAGAACTATTCATAAAAAATTTAATCTATCTGGCCGACATGAGTCACAAAATGACTCAAATTATTTATGCAGAGAGTTTCCGGGTTTCTAGCTCATCACACTATCTGCTTACAGCTGCACATCTTCAGAGATCATCACATTAGGACCCACAGACAAAAATGCACATTGCCTCTGGTTGTTTATCAAGAAATTGAAAAACACTGTTTTCTCTGAGTGTCAGCTGCCATGTTTGTTCTTTAAAAAGTCAGATTTCCTTTGCAACCATCCTTGTTGCAAGTCAATGTCATCATCCATAATACTTTGGCACAGTACAAAAAAAAAACAGCATCAGCATTTGTTGTCTGCAGGCTGTAGACCACAGTCTTTGAGCCATAAAGACTCATGTCTTTGAGCCCATATATGGAAATATGGATGTGCCATTAAGTCCATATATGGCAAAGGGGATGCATCTCCGTGTCCATATATGGATATTTTCTAGTAGATAAACATCCTTGTTATATGTATTTATTTTCCACATATTTTCTCACCAGCTAGCTAACATGAGCTACTCTGACAGGATTTTGCAATTATATTCATTTATTTATTCATTCATAACTGCTCATAACCTTCACTACTAAGATTGTCAGCTAAGTAACACAAGCTAACTGCTACCTGACAGGATTTTTGTCATGTTATAAATGTTCATAATCATCAAGACAGCCAGCTAGCTAACCTGAGCTAACTGATAACCTGACACTACATTTGAGAGGATGTTTAAGTCAATAAATGTTTATCATTTCACTGCTAATCCTAGCCACCTAGCTAAATTGAGCGAACCAGACAGGATTTCTAAAGGGATTTTAAGTCCTATAAACTTTATTGATGCTAATGCTAACCTACTAGGTAACTTGAGCCAACTTGACAGGCTTAGCAAGATCATTTCAAAATAATATTCACAGCTGATCTTTACTGCTATAGCTAACATAAACTAACCCGCTAACCTGATTGGTTAAAAACTCGTAATAAATGTTAAGAATTTTCAGTGCTAAAAAAAATACTCCACTGACTAAAATGAGCTGCTAGCCATCTAGCTAACATGAGCCAACCTGACAACATTTCCAGGACAATTTTTAAGTCATGTTCACAGCTGTGTATGATCTTTACTGCTAGCAATACCTACATGATCTAACTGCTAACCCGACAGGATTTTTAAAACTCATAATAAATGTTCATAATATTCACTGCTTAAAAAATAGCCAGCTATGAAAAATTAGCTAATCAGGCTATATTTATAGAATTTTCGATGATATAACCTGGTAGGATTTCTGAGAAGATTTGAAAGTCATAATCATAAGTGTTTATAATCACTATCTATGCCAGCTTGATGTTTAAGATAAGTTAACATGACGGGATGTTTCTGGAAACCAAAATGTCTTGAGAAAAGTGCAATCATAGAACTATGGCTATTTGGGAAGGTTTATTGCAGGAGTCTTCAATCTTATCCACAAAGCGCCGGTGTGGCTGCAGGCTTTCATTCCAACCAAGCAGGAGCCACACCTGAGTCCGCTTGTCTAATCAGCTCATCTTGGTCTCCAATCAACTATCAAATGTGCCTGTTATTTGACTGGAATGGAAGCCTCCAGCCACACCAGCCCTTTGTGGTTAAGATTGAAGGCCTCTGGTTTATTGGTATGTCTCTTAATCCATGTATGGGCTCTAAGACACATCCATCTGTACCGCTGAAAGACATGCCCACCAGTCATCCAGTGTAATCCAATGGTGAGATCAGCATTACCCTTAGATATTTGAAGTTATCCTTGATTCAAACTCTTACCCACAACGACAGGTAGGACCTTCATGGCTTTCCGCTCCCTGCCATTGATCTTCGCACGCTTCCTTTTTTGGCCTGTGTTCTGAATCGCGGCATAAGCAACAGTCTGAATGGTGCTGTTATTGTACTCCGGCGGTAAGGGGCAGCTGGGCTGCATGTCGTCATCGAGCTCGTCCACGTTGCACTGAGCCAGGTCTTGCTGGATGACACGAGGCAACACGGGCATAGGAGATGGCAAGGCTGCCAGCGGTGGAAGAGCAGCGGCAGCGGCAGCATGCTGAAGCTTACGGCAGGCCTGGATGCTCTTCTTCAGCTTGGCCTTACGGGCCTCCTCCCAGCGGCGGAGGCCATGGAACATCCCGCAGTACAGCAGGAGCATAATGGGACAGGGGATGAAAAAAGAACAGACGGAAGAGTAAACCACATAGTTGTCGTCCTCCAACTTGCACACTGTCGGGTCACGGTTCGGGACATTGTTTATGCCAAAAATGATAGGGGAGGCCACAGCTAGGGCAAGGAGCCAGGTGCCTGAGAGTAAAGTGATTTGCCGATGGTCCACATGCCGTCGGTTGTAGTTCAACGGTATGGACACTGCGATGAACCTGTCAAGAGGATGCACAGAAGTAAAACCAGAGCAGCATGAACATGAAAAAAAAAACATACAGTGTCTACATACAGTTCAACTTATAAATAATGCTGTTTATTTTTTATAGACATTTTACAGAACTTTTCCACTAAGCTACATGGCCACTTACACTACTCATAAACACTAAGGAAATATTTTCCTGAACCCGTTAGATATAAATAAAGTGGGAATTTATGCAAACCTGTCAATGCTAATCGCACACAGGTTGAATATAGAGGCTGTGCAAAGCATCACGTCCATAGCCATCAACCCATCACAGACGACCATGTCCAAGGACCAGACACCACCCTGAAACTAGACAGAATATAGTCTGATATAAAACAGTTCCCTTTCCCCACAAGCTTTTGCCATAAACACAGTTAAGCACAGTTAAGCACAGTTAAGCATTGGTGGCTCAATGGTTAAGGCTCTGAGCTACAGGGGTTCAAGCCGCAGCACTGCCAAGCTGCCCCTTTTGGACCTTTGAGCATGGCCCTTAACCATGACTGCTCCAGCTGTACCATGGCCTGCATCCTAACAAACTGGGATATGCGAAAAAAGAATTTCACTGTGCTATAATGTATATGTGACAAATAAAGGCTCCTTCTTCTTACTGATTCGTTCATGGCTATGATTAAACAATGTGAAGCAGTCTTGTTTTGTTTCGACTAGCACCACGGCCTCTGAACAGATGAGATACATCGGTTTTGAACATGACGCAGAGAATAAACACATGCTTCTCTGTCCAATCATCTCTAAACATTCTGCTTTCGTTGTCACCTTATTTTTAACAAGCCATGTTGTCGATTTGCTGATCAGACCAGAGAGGGTGAAAAATAAAACAATGGATGAGTTTGTCAGTTTGCCGTACGCTAATTATCCTACATATTCTCTACGTTAGTGTCCTAACTCGAGTTGGACGCCACATGTCTTCGCTCTTTGAACATCCATGAGGTAAGAGGCAAATCTATACATTTTATTTCCCTCTGAAATTTTATTTCCCTCTATTTTCCCACTCATTTAACACTCACAATGTGTGATTAAGTCCCGCAGTGTTTATTTTTCTCACTCTAAGACTTCGACTATATAAAACTTGCAGGTATTGGCACCACGCTGGGGATTTGTCTGCGTACAAACACCAACTGGGTGAAGGTTAATCTTTCCATTCGTGCCCCATTTAAGGGATTTTCTCGGTTTTTGTCTGAATCTGTGTAATACATAAAGGTGTGCAGACTTGAAGGAGCCTCAACGTACGGTTGACTTTCATCTTGTCTGTTAAGGCATCACTAAACTGCTGTCTTACGCAATAGGGCAGACAGATTAAACCTGTGCTAGTGACCCAAGGTTAATGGGATCAGATAAGTGGATTAAATTATAAACACGCAGCAGGACAGAGGTATTTCCAGGCATGCTCTTTTTTCTTCCTTTTTTATTTTTTTATTTTTTTAAAAATACAGTCGTTGATAGATGCACTGGAATACTCCGGTAATTTATATAGTTGAATGGTAAAGTTTGTACGCATGGATTCTGGACTATATTGTACAATTTACACGTTGAAAATAAAATGTGGATGTATGGTGAAACAAGACAACCGTCCAGCAAAACGTTTTGCTATGCAATTATATTTGTTTAATTTGAAGCTGGTCAGAGGAGATCGATTTTAAACTGGCATTACAGTGACTGTTACATATGTAAACAATTTCACAATTTAACTGATATGGAAAGAAACCCCAGTGAATGAGCAAACTTGAGCGAATTTCTTGTCTTTTGTCTCAAGGGTACGCAAACTTTTGTACTTTATATTATAAGATAATTAGCATTGTTGCCAGGAATAAAAGTCTACATGATTTGTGTAATATACTTTTATTTAAAAAATATTACATCTTGTAATCTTAAGGGTTCCTGGGTTGGTGCCCAGAAACTTTCAATGTAGAAACTTTCAGAGTCTTTTCCATGTAGACTTCTATTAAGTTGCCAAGAAGCCATCTTTGGCCAGCTTTCAAAACATGTAGGCTATGCAGTCCAATTTTAGTGAGAAATGATTTAATTATTTTTGCTTGTGATAATGGATTTCACGAAATAAAAATCATTCTCATAAACTTTACCACTAAAAACTTTTCGCATGAGTTAGTTCAGGTGAATTTATAAAACTGTGGTGGTTTTATAGTTAACTTTTCTCACGTCTATTCTTTGGGCATCAGGTAACTGGGAATGCCATTATCTGCAGGTGAATATAACAAAATTAGAATGGACTGAATATTCGAAATGGAGGGACCGTAGTGTTGTGGGATGTGTTTTTGCCTCACAGCTCCAGGGTTCGATCCTGAGCTTGGGTTACTGTCTGTGCGGATCTCTTCATGTTTGTTCCGTATCAAATCCCCAATACATGCGCGTAGCTGTTCTAAATTGCACCTATGTGAATGAGTGTGCAAATGTGTGTGTGCATGGTGTCATGTGTTAAACTGGCATCCTGGAATAGGCTCTCATGACCCTGACCAGGATTAAACAGTTAATGAAGATGAATTAGTGAATGAATATTCCAGCTGTTCTAAATGGCAGATGTTCAATAGTGGAAAAGTTGATTGAATATTTTAATATTTATTCAATATTTCAGTTTTAACTTATTAATGGAAGAGGTCAGTTTAGAAAAATCAATACATAAGGTCAAATGAGTTAAAGTGAGGTAAAATAAGATTTCGCATGGAGGTGCAGGGAGTTTGTATGCCCTCCCCGTGCTTTGGGGGTTTTCTCCAGGTACTCTGGTGTCCTCCCCCGAGTCCAGAGACATGCTTTGTAGGCTGAGTGGCATTTCCAAATTGTCCATAGTGTGTGAATGGGTGTGTGAGTGTGTGTGCAATTGTGCCTTGCGATGGGTTGGCGCTGTGTGCAATAGGCTCCAGCCTCCCCGCTCCCCTGTGTAGGAGAAGCGGTACAGAAAATGAATAGATGGATGGATGGATGGATGAATGGATGGAGGGTCAGTGGTTAGTATTGCTGCCTCACAGCTCCAGGGTCCTCAATTTGATCCTGAGCCTAGGGTACTGTCTAGGTGGAGTTTTGGATGTTTTCCATGTTCCTATGGTTTTCGTCTGGGTTGTCCGGTTTCCCTCTTTCTCCCAAAACCACCAGGGTGTGTTACCACCACACATCCTGTGTTCTTGGGGTAGGCTACGGCTCCAATATAAATATTGGCTGCCAATTATAAAGGATAAATTGAAAATATTGACGAGCATACTTACTATGAATATCCACTATTGACAGTTAACATTCAAAAAATGTGGTCATAGCTAAAGCGGGTTAAGGTGTACATATAAATGTAATTATTCAATATTGTGAAAACACCAGAATTTAA
This sequence comes from Ictalurus furcatus, assembly GCF_023375685.1. NCBI lineage: Eukaryota > Metazoa > Chordata > Actinopteri > Siluriformes > Ictaluridae > Ictalurus > Ictalurus furcatus. Next base: position 27,564,512 of record NC_071264.1, read on the forward strand.
GCTACATGCTGTTCTGAGACACACAATGTTCACTCTGCATGCCTATAAACATTTACATTTCTTCACCTGACTAGCATTTTATAATACAGTTGAGAGAGGATACAACCCACACAAAGCCCCAACAGTGACTCCTTGGCAGTTACCAGGAACATGAAACCAGCAGAGCACGAATCCCCTTCATGCACATGTTCAAGGTCTCCAGAACAATCAGGCCGGATATGACGTTAACCAATGTATCAGGGTATGAAAAATGTCCATTATTTCCATTCACTACGTTTTCAATATTTCAAATGTATTCATATCCTGAATACAGTAGGAATTGAACGAAAAGACGATCTCACTCATTTACTCGGCTGATGAAAGGATTTGATCTGTAAGTGTATTACAATTTATTCAATGATCGCCCAAGTGCGAAACTGCACTTTTGGAGGAAAAAAAAAAAAAAGGTTCAATCAAGAGTGCATAAGAGTTCAGTTTTGTTTCCTATGAATGTTGAAATCCCAACATTTTAGAGCTTGTGCTTAAAATGGCAGCAGGTATAAGCAACTAATGTGCACTCAATCAATCAATCAATCAATCAATCAATCAATCAATCAACTAACCAATTTGTAGCCTATTTCCACACTCATGAAAATAAGTTTTTGGTTTTTTTTAAAAAAAAAAAAATATGAATGTTTTCAGAAGCTTTGCAAAAAGGTTGCATGTAATGCTTCTGTCATCAAGGTAATCTGAAGAATCTGTAAAATATCATCCAGGAACCTTTTGCTTTTAGAGCGCTGTAATGGGATAATGTACTTGACAGCCATCTAAGAAAGAAATGAAAGAAAGAAGGACTATTGAAGGATAGTGGAGACCTCGCATTCTGTTCGGATATTACGCAGATTTATATGCGGGATATGAAAACGACAATCTACCCAAACTTTTCTTTACTTCATCCTGCGCATCTCAGGTTCACATAGCTATATACATATATACATATATTTGCTATTTTTCCTTTCTTGCCATTGCCTTACCTCGGCGTAAACGAACAGCGGCAACACTAAGACAGCCAGCAGAAGATCAGCTACAGCCAGACTCACGATAAAATAATTGGTCGTGGTCTTTAAAGCCTTTTCCCTGTAAACACTAAGACAGACCAGGACATTGCCGCAGATGATGACTATGATGAGAAGAATGCCGAATATGAGCGCCGGGAAGTTGCGCACGGTGATGAGCGGCGGCGGCGGCGGAGGCGCGGTGCTGTTCAGCTCGCTCAGGTTCTTCATCCTGAAACCTCGTCGACATGGGCAACTTTTCTGCGCGTCTTCTTCAGCCAAACATCAAGTGAACCTTGTTTAATTCGATACATCCGCATCCATGTTCCCGACTTTTGGAGGGGGAAGATCTACCCCATGTCTGACAGAGCAGCTCAGCTCTCCGTCTCCTGACGCACTCCGACAATCCTGGAAAGTCACAGATAAACGTCTGTCTTTCAGATCTTTTTGAGTAGATTGGTCTTGATAGGATGTATGAAGGATGATCCGCGTGGAAGCTTCACACTGAGGGCTGGAAAGACTCACACTAAGTTGGGAGTGCTTTCAGACACACTGCTCAGGTGCGCCGCGTGGGAGGAACCGCTTTACATCACTGAACGGCTCCGTGTAATCCAGTGATGACGATGTTGAAGAAGAAGAACAAGAAGAAGAAGATGATGATGATGATGATGATGGCTGTCACGTGAAGTGGAGAGAGAGAGAGAGAGAGAGAGCACTATGATGGGAGGAGAATGTCTATACATTGTAGCTGTTGTCCTGGCACACTAGTGACAATTAGATTAAGCATTAAGACTGTAGTACATCATGTCTGTGCCTAATTATTTCTGTAAAGGTAAGACAGAAGGTAACAGGCTTGATAAGATTACTTCATAGTAATGAACTACTTCTCCAAGCACTGAATTAGCACCTACTGTAGTAGACTACTGAGCTAAATCATCCAGTGTGCAATAAATATTGTTAAATATTGAATATTGTTATTGTTGTTATTATTACACACTATCTGTAGCCTACTACTGCATCTAATTTGTTGTACACTTTTTTAAATACTACTTTGTACTGCTGCTTCTTCTGCTTATTATGCTCTCCTGTGTCTACAGATGACTGCTCAGACACTACACGTTGCACACAGCTACTGTTTATTTTACTCCCTTTGGCCAGAGCTGTATCACCCTGCAGGGCTTGACTGGTTTTCCACTGAAGCTAATCAGGGTTGAGTGTGACCAGTACCTAGATGAGAAACCTCCTGGGGAAAACTAAGGTTGCTGTTGGAAGTGGTATTAGTGAGGCCAACAGGGGGCGCTCACCTTGTGGTCTGTGTGGGGGCTAACGCCCCAGGATAGTGAAGGGGACACTATACTGTTAAAACAGCGCAGTCTTTCAGATGAGACCTGACTCTCCCTGGTCATTAAAAATCCCAGGACACTTCTGGTAAAGAGTAGGGGTATACTGGGGAAATTCCCCCGTTGGCCCTTATCTATTATGGCCACCTAATAATCTCCATCCCTGAACTGCATAATCTTGCTTTCCACCTCCAGTTGCTACTGAATCACCTCTTCCCATGTTAATTAAAACCTCTTGTACCAAATTAACTGTTCAAGGGTCCAAAACATACATTACTGGAGCTCTGAATTAACATCAGTACTGAATGAACTCTTCCTTTATTGAATACATGTTGTGTCAATATCATGGAATGAAATCAACACATAGAGTACTGAATATTTATCACATTAAAACTGGAAGAACATCTCACATGATTTATCATGGTTTCTTTTTTCATATCACAAAACCCTGCAATTGGAACAGGGATGTGTAGACTTTTTATATCCACTGTACTTATATTAAAAAAAAAAAAAAGTAAGAATGATTTTTATAATATAAGGTTTTGCACTTACAGTATCTGCCATCTTTTCATATCTTTTGATGTAATTTATAATGGATGAGGTCATATAACTGTGTGCATATGGTGAATCAGATATAATTATATACAATTATGATGTATATGATTAAGTCCAGCGCTGTTAAACAACAAAAAAAGGCACATTTTTGTTGCCTAGGTTATGAACAATGGAAATGTATCTTCAAAGATTATTTCTAATTCCATCCATCCATTTTCCATACAGCTTAACCTACACAGGGTCATAGGGAGCCTGGAGCCTATCCCAAGGGACACAGCGCACAAACCGGTGGACACGCTGGAGGGGATGGCAACCCATCGCAGGGCACAATCACACACTACGGGCAATTTGGAAATGCCAATCAGCCTACATTGCATGTCTTTGGACTGAAGGAGGAAACCCCCAAAGCACGGGGAGAACATGCTGTGTACAAAGGACAGAGGTGGGATTTGTAATCCTCAAACCCTGAGTTGTAAGGCAAACATACGAACCACTAAACTGCTGTGCCCTCCTTATTTCTAATTATATACTTTCTCAGGTAAAAGATACATTATGTTCCTCAGACCAAAGCGACAAAAGACATAGGTGGTAAGCATACTCTGAAAAGTGCAGTTTGGTCTGTTTTTTTCCCCGAAAGTGTTGCAAAGAAAACGTCTAGCCTCAAATTATCCCCGTTGTTGTTACACATGGCTAAACATTTGATAAATGTGACCGATCATTCATCAAGTGCTATAGCTTCTCCAAGCAGTCAAAAAGTTCTTACACTATAGCTCTATCGCAGTATCTCCGCTTATCCGAGTCGAATAATTGATCATTACTAGTTATAAATGCTTTGAGCAAAACACATCGATCTCGTTTGAATAGTTCTGCTTGTCCTTGCTTCAGTCAAATGCTAATCATAGCTTGTTAATCTCTACAGCAACTCGGTAACCGCTGAAGCCGAGGCTTTTAATCGCTTACCATATCACTCAGTCCTTTCACTTAAATAATATTAAAAATACTCCTTTTACAGTTTATTAGGAGTGAACTATTTCCTCGGCATCCTTTTTACTCTTGAATTTATATGCGAATAAATACATGATTCTAGATGTAAAATTTGAAATTTACATACAAGTGGATTGTTCTTATTTTCTCAATGCATATGAAATTTTTCATGATTCGTTTATTTTCACTTAAATGGATTTATTTGGGGTTTTTTTTATATGGTTATTTCATGTTTGGTTTTATTTTTCACATCATTAAGTGATTTTCACGTCTTACTTTTTCATACGTAGGGCATGTGCTTTTGTTTTTCCATAATCCGTGTATTTTCACTTTTTTTTTTTTTACATCCTTCATTTATTTTCATGTTTGTTTTAAAACAATTTTCCCCTTTTTTCTCACTGGCCACCTGCCAATTCCCTCCCACTTGCCAACTCTCCCCTATTATATGACAGACACCGACTGGGGATGGTGAAGCCTAACTCAGGCTTCGTCCGAGACACGTGAAGCCATATCTCATCTTTTGGGATCTCATCTGCTGCTCAAGCTGCATCACAGGACATCATAACACACTCGGAGGAAAGCATTATTTGCCCTCTTTTGCATAAATGTAGCTCACAGAAGCCCACAATTGGCTAGTGTTCAATTATTTGTCATGCTGTACATGCAAATAGACGACTGCTTGAAGCCGTGGGCTGCATCCGAAACCTCGTACTTACCTACTATACAATAGCCGAAATACATACATCTCGCCTACTATATAGCAGGTAAGTACGCGGTTTCGGACGCAGCCGTGCTCTCTTGTTTGCCGTGAAGCGGTTGAGCGCTGCCGTGTGTGTACGTGTCTTGTCGCAAAATGTAGTGAAAACTCCCACACGACGTTATTAATGTGATTAAGCTGTGTACATGTCTGTAACACATGTCGATAATGCGACTAAAACAGGAATACTCCACACGTCTTAATCCGATTTGTGTTTACTTCGAGTATGACTTTAATCAGATTAAGGTAATTAAAAATCGCTGTTTACATGCTAGTTTCTTAATCAGAGTAGCGTCTTAATCGGGTTAATATCGGATTATTGTTGTCCATGTAAACGTACTGATTGACAAGGGGGCGAAAGTATGCCATCCCTCCCACCCAGAGAGCATGGCCAGCTTTGCTGTGTTGGACTCCCAGCTACGGATGACTGTAGCATTGTCAGGATTCAAACTCATTAACACTTTTATGACTTCCACACCTGACTAATTTATATTCACATAGGGCATGTTTATTCTCATGAATAATTGTTTTTCCACATGCTGTGCACATGTTACAGCCGGACAAATTCCGTCATCACTGCCATTCTTAAATCGCTGTTCAACTAATAACTGCATTACGAATTTTTAACAGCGCCACTTCCTAATAAAGCGCAGTACATTGTCACTGTCACGTACATCTGTCATGAGTAATGAGGTTGATCGGGTTCACAAATCTATAATGATTTATATGTTGCAACCTCACATTCAAACACAGTTCTCATTTACCCACTTACGCCCGTGAGAGCTCTGCCAGCTGAACATCTGCGCTATTGTTCATTTGCATTTGTCGTTCTCCTCTGCTTGCTTCAGGACCCGGCAGATGCTTCTCTTCAACCGCCTCGCCCGGGGCCTGTGGGAGACTGATTGCTACTAATGTCACTGTAATCATATACAAGCCAACAGTACACAAGAAAAACACGCCGCCATTTGTTTTTAGATTTAAAAGATGGTGTGAAGAGTGTTTATGTGCGTAAGTGCTGTTCACCATACTGTATATGCTCTGCTAAGTTTGATTTAAGATGGAGAAGAATTATGTGGAGTAGTTTTAATTGTTAGTGGGTTAGGAAAACATGTTTCAGTCTGGGAAAGCCTCTGTCAACATGTTTTCGCTTATTTGTGATAATATGATCATGTCAATTAATAAGCATTATACCACAACACTAGTGAATTCTCAGAAGCCGATGATTCGTTTTCTGACAGTAGCCAAGGTATATATTGTAATACATAATCATATCTATAGTAACAACTTACACAGGAACTTGTATGGTGAACACTCCATACATAAAAACCCAAAACAAGATATGTAATTGTTGAGATGGTGAAGTTTTCTGAGAGCATGTAAGGAAGGAGTCTCCAGTGTCAGTGCTTTGTAACAATCAGAGGAAAAGATGTAGGTGTAAGTGTTAATAGGAATAATAGGTATAAAACACTTGTGGACTTGCATTTATAGGAAAATTGTTAACTGCATTGTGGTAACAGTACCTCTTCTTTGTGTTAGGCCACATAACACTACGCGATTGTTGATTATTATTATTTTTAGAACAGCATGTGCCATTGTGCTTTATTTTACTAAAGTTACATGTGAGCATGTCAGATCACATAACGATAATGTAAGCAACCTCGTGACGTGTTTTCCGCAATTCTTTTGTGCATTTGCGTCTTATCAAAAGTCTGGTACATTTTGTTTTTACTGGGTCAGTGAGATCTCCTAGCGTATTGTTGACATGTTGTGGAATAGGTCAGGCAAATGGCCAGTTCCTATGAAAACATCCGGTTTCAAAATGTTTTTAATCAGTTTGTAGCCAAGAGCGGTTACCAAGAGCAGTCTATTTTCACGGGAAGATGATATCTGACTAATCTTTTCCTGAGTACGTTGAGAAACACACTAGGATGTCTCATTTACCAAGCAAATTAATGAGTTTCAAACTAAACTTTTGAATAACTTTTAAAGACTGGACGATATAAACCTTTTTTTTTTTTTTCCCAATCCAGCGACTATATCTTGCTCCAAAAAGTTGACTGAATAAAGAGTTTTATTTTATGTTGGTGTATAGGACATATACAGAGACATGCAAAGAGCCAATCAGAATACAACCGTCAAGATCCTGAAGCTTGTGACCAGAAAAGTGTACAGAAAAGATGTTTATGAGGTTTATAGCGTTACTGTACTTGAAAATCATGATCATCTCTTTGTCACCCAGTCACTCTTCTGATTCCTGTTACTTTCACAGTTTTTAAGGTACATCTACTCACCATAACCACACATAACCAAGAGAGAGAGGTTGAGGGCTAACATGGACTTCCTCCAAGACACATAAAACCAGCCTCTGCATCTTTTCGAACCGCTGCTCGTGCAACACACTTGGAGGAGATGCTAACTGCCATCTTCTTTACAAATGAGCTTACAGACACCCACAATTGGCTATAGTGTTGCTCTAATTGACAGAATGAGGACATTCTAGAGGACAGAATGGCAGTTTACTCTCTCAGGCATCTTCAGGATCTGGGAACTGGCGAACACCTTTCTTTTGCACAGATGACTATTTCCGATTCCTAATTCCTACATGATATAATCTGATGTCATCTACTTACGACGTAGTCCCATCAGATCCAAACCAGGCAAGAAAACAGCAGAATAAAAGGTCAAATATTTCAATTATTAAATATTTCCATGCATTGTTCGTTCCATGTATTAATTCTTCAGGCCTAACCTGACAAAAAAAAGAGTGATGATTTTTCGTTCTTTTGCAGTTTTGCAAGCTCACAACAGGAGCAGGATAATTGTAAGAAGCTAATCATGAATATAAGTCGTGAGGGGGTCTAAATGCATATTCATATAGGATGTATTTTACATAAACCATGATTAAGTTGACATTTTACAGATCACATGGCTTGAAAGTTTAGGAAGTGACTCCGGCACTGCATAAGAAACGGCACTCTCAGGAAATCAGTATAATTGTCCAATTTAGTTACTTCTCTCAGCACAGTCGTCACATACACTGTACAGCTGGTACTGCAAGACAGCTGGTCAGCACGTCCAGTGTAATTACCATGTGTGTTGTCTTAAGATAATACCTCTGTGATAACTGCTTAGACACAATTAGGACAATGTGTGATGGTTTTTAAGAGCTATAGACAGGTTTGTAATTAGCTAGGTAGTCATGCAAAGATCACCTGATTTTGTCAGATTACGGCAGAAGTCGTAATCTGCATGTAGGAAATAGAATAAGACGGACTATTGGTCTCTCAATATATAGAGAGAAAGACATTATTTGTCACATACTGTAAACATGACAATACAGTGAAATTCTCAGCTTGTTAAGGAACCCAGGGTTAGCCATGATACAGTGTCCTGAAGCATAAAGATTTAAGTTTCTCCCTTATGGGCCGGCTTGAACCTCTAACCTTCCGATCAGTAACCCAAGGCCTTAGCTACAGACGCACCATAGCAATAAAAGCCATGCGTGATCGTTTAAGCTTAACAAATAGTAATAGTGTATAGTTTTCTAACTAGTTTTTAAACCTAAAATGTTTTATTAGTGCAATTTTTGTTTCAATATGATTGACACCTTTACCATTCATATTTGGTGAAGCCAAAACCTCCCTGGAAAGTATTATAATTCTGACGATGATAGAGACACTTGAAATTGACACTTCAGGACACAGGTTTCCAGAAACTGAGATACTGTAGTTGCGATATATTTTCATTCATTCTTTCATTTATCTTCAGTAACCATCTGGGTTAATCTGGGTTAATACTTCCTGGATGGAGACGCCAGTCCATTGCAGGGTACCATGCTCACAAGTTCACACAAAGGCCACTGGCTCATTAGGGATAAATCTAAATCTACTGTAAGTGTAGTAAACAAAGTTTCCAGAGAAACAAGACATTACATGTGTAAGCAAAGTGTACTATGCTTAACTTTGACTACATGCATCTGAACTGAAGTACACCGGAGTTACTTCCTGGATTTTTTTTTTTTTTTTTTTTTTTTGATTTAATGTGGTGCTTGAAAGTTTGTGAGCTTTAGAATTTTCTACATATCTGCATAAATATGATCTAAAACAGCATCAGATTTTCACACAAGTCTTTAAAAGTAGTTAAAGAGAACCCAGTTAAACAAATGAGACAAACAAAATATAGCTGGTCATTTATGTATTGATGAAAATGATCTAATATATGTTCAAAATCTGGAATAGTGAAGATTCTGCCCTATTTCTATGTCCCTATTTGTGCAAATGTGTGATATTGACTATGTTAACTACTTTGTACAAAAAGGTCAGATTTGCCGCAAGCTAAATCTCTTCTATCGAGGCATGAGTTCAGACGACACTCTGATGGATTTGATCTAAAATGGATCATAAGGTTTTGCACATACTTCTGGAGTCCATGCCAGCTTGAGTGCACACTGTCGTTAAAGCAAAAATGGGACACACCAAATACTAAGAAACTCTGAAGTTCATGTTAATATTTCAAAGATTCTACTTTTTTCACTCAAGCTGTTGTCAGTAATATCATTTGCACTGAAAATTGTTGTATTAAATTAGAAAAGAATCCAAAACATATGCATTTTCACTAGTGCTCTCAGACTTTTGGATCCCCACTATATATTTATATATACTGTAGGTTACCTAACATAGTTATTTGGTACCTGACTTATAATTTTGTGTTAGAGGAAACATAAGTAGTTTCTCCAGTTGTGTGAGTGGAAAATTTGAATCAGTGTCTGTAGTGTTCTTTTTTTGTTTGTTTGTTTTTGGAACATGTGAAAATAAAGTCTGATCAGTATCAGAGTTGCAACCTGGATATTTTCCAGTCTGTCACATAGGCAAACTATATTCTCACTGCCACACAGAAAACTGTGCTACTGTAACTTGAAACATCACTAATAGTGTTATTAAATTCTGTCTCCTGAACTCTGAATACCTGCTTTTGTTTTTCTTAGTGATGCAGGGGATTATATTTAAGTGGAACCTTGTTATACCAGCTGGTCCAGTGTAATGAACATAGCTGATGTCTTCTTGTGGTAAAAGTTTATTTAGATGTCTGGCTATGATGTCATCTCAGGTAAACCTTGACCACTGTTATCAGCATCATTTTAACCAAGAGTACCAAGAGTACATCTCTATGCATCTTTATAAATATTGCTCTTAGACATGATTTCACAGAAGCTTAAGGAAAACACAGAAGCAGAAGCCCACTGAGAAGACACTAGGCCTTTGTTTATCCTCTTATAGTTGGCTTTTTCCTTCCAGGTATTTCTCCCGTGCGTTTAAATCTCTTAGGTACTCAACAGAATATTAAACAGACGATGTTTAATACGATCAACAAGATGTTTTTAATTTTTTTTTTTTTTTACAAGTTGTATTTAAAGCCATGTTTCTACATGGAGTCCATCTGCTGACAATCATAAGGAAATCCAGATAAAAAAATCTTTGATGTGTTAATGTCCTTTTTCGTCTGTGTGATGTTGAAAAGACCTTAATTATGTTGTAGTTCCTGAATAATTCATCGTAGTTACCGAATAATATACTTTAAGAAAAAAAAAAAAAGAAAAAAAAAAAAAACACCCCGGAATAATAAGTCAGGAGTTTAAGGAGTTAAATGTATTATTGCTTCCTTTTCACAGCTGCATATTCTTACACTTGTGTCTCTGCTTGATGTTAATTGCTCCATAACAAAAATAGTTTATGGCACAATTAGTAAAAACTGTTCCCGGCTTATGACAGCGTCTTCTACCCATCATATTTCTGGGTTTATATCTGTGAAGTGGATTTATTTTAGTTACACCAAGCACCTATAATCAGATACAAATTAATGGAGCTGTAATACAGTGAGAAGGTAGAATACTTGTGTATTATGCTTCTGCTGAAGCTGTTAGACTCCCAGGAGCTGTCAGCAGACCCAGGTTTATATTCTTCATACCCTTACAATTAATTACTGAATATTTCATAGTAGTTACCGAATAATATGCTGAATAACTGAATAATAACCTGGGAGTTTAGTTCAATATGACATCACACTTAAAGAAATGATACAGTATTTGAGTTTTGTTTATAGTGAAATTACCTGAAATGTCAACCATCCATCCATCTTCTATACCGCTTATCCTTTTCAGGGTCACGGGGAAACCTGGAGCCTATCCCAGGGAGCATCTGGCATGAGGCGGGGTACACCCTGGACAGGGTGCCAGTCCATTGCAGGGCACAATCACATACACACTCACACACCCATTCATACACTACGGACACTTTGGGCATGCCAATCAGCCTACCATGCATGTCTTTGGACTGGGGGAGGAAACCGGAGTACCCGGACGAAACCCCCGCAGCACGGGGAGAACATGCAAACTCCGCACACACAGGGCCACGGTGGGAATCGAACCCCCGACCCTGGAGGTGTGAGGCGAGCGTGCTAACAGCTCAAGAACATGTTCATAGCAATTACAAGAACGTATTGGCAAGACTTCACAATGAACACGTATTGACTATTATAATTATACTGATTGTTGCAGGATGTACAAAACAGCACATGCAGTATGGACATGTACAGATTGCAATAAGAGCTGTAATTACATCGGCATCTTTCCCAGACTGTATAGTGAACACAAACCTTAGCAGATTGAAAATCTAACCGTAATAAGACTTGAGTGTGAATAATATGTGTGAAACATGAGTAGTGATGTAGTCAAGGAGTAATAGTTTAATAATAGTTATAAATGGAGGTGTACGTCCTGTTGCTGAGAACGGTTTGAGGTTTCGGGAAGGAGCTTTATGTTTTGACGTTCCTGTTTTATTTAGTCCAGTGACCTCAGAATGGAAAATGAGGAAAAAGTATTTAGGATCTAAGGAATCAGTGAGGGATTTTAATGTATTTGTCTGTGGCGAATACTCTATAGCTTTGAGCAGTGATGGAGCTTTAAAATATTAGATGGAGGGCTAAAATCGAACAAGTATCTATAGCGCGACAATGAAACTATCAGGATGTCTCACTGATGGCTTCATAAGAATGATGTGGAGCAAACTATTACACACACACACACACACACACACACACACATTTAATGGCATCTTTGAGCTTTATTTACACCAATGTTGATCTATGGTCAGTCATAGATCAGGTAACTTGTACTACTTTAATTATTAGTCTTGATAGTTAGAACAGATTAAAGTAACAAGCAAATGAGGCTATCTCAGTGTTTCACTGGAACCTTAAAACTTTGAATGCCGAAACTGGGAATGTACGTTTGCTTTAATATCATAGAAATCAGAGGAGTCATTGTTCATTATAGCACAATAAATATGAGTGTATATTTGCAATCAAGCCAATCATAGGATCTAATTTACTGTATAAATGATGTCGCCATGACATAAAGACCCTGCAACTGAAATCCTTAGTCACCTTTGCTTCTTCAAATCCAAAACAATCAGTGGTGTAATAATAATGATAATCAGAGCACCGCAAATGTTACTGAAATTTGCATTCCAACAAAGGCAATTTCTCAAATACAGGTTTAAGCCTTTATATGTAGCTTCATTTTTAGCCCATTTAAATGATTTTTAAATGATGGTTTCATCAAAGAGATGGCCAAGTAATGTGCACACACACACACACACACACACACACACACACACACACACACACACAACACAACTATGTTATCCAAAAAAAATCTCATCTAAATCCATCTGTACACAGTAAAATCCCCAGTGTTGAATTAACACCCAGAGTGTTCATTTGTGTCCAATTGGACTATATAAACACTGGAGGGTGTAAATTCAACACTCTGGGTGTTAAATCAACACTGGGGATTTTGCTGCGTATGTAAAGTCTGCTTAGACCAAGACCTTCCTATTAATTTTAATCCTTCAGAAAAAAATCACAAACAATTCACCAGCAATGTCAAAGTCACCTTAATATCTGAAACTGGGCCAGGTTTTTAGCCTTTCTCTTAACTTGAAAGTGGAAAAAAGTGTGTCAAGACAGCAGAACGGGCAAATCGTTCCTTAACGTAAACTGAAGGGTAAAACTGCAATCTAAAAATAGTGACTGACCTGAAACACACGGGGCTTCATTTCACCTTGTGTTTGAGGTGAATAGGAGGAACAAATATACGTGGCTGTTCCTCTCTTACACTGGGTTTGTTCAGATATTGGCTGCACACCCAAATATGGTAGCAAACCTCACTTCCAGACTAATTCCACCACCAGATTAATGTTGAGCTCGTAGAGCTACATAGACTGGCAACAATACAAATGGCTCCTACAAAGCAGCGAGAGGATCAAGATTTCTGAGTGCTACACCAATTTTTCTTAGAAGCTTTGAATTGCAAGTTGATTATTTTCTTCCCAGGCTTGTGAGATCCTGAAAGAACCTCAAAATGGAGTCATCTTTCATTTTATGTCCATCCACCCATCTTCTACACCGCTTATCCTTCCTTCAGGGTCATGGGGAAACCTGGAGCCTATCCCAGGAAGCATGGGGCACAAGGCGGGGTACACCCTGGACAGGGTGCCAATCCATCGCAGGGTACAATCACATACACACTCACTACGGACACTTTGGACATGCCGATCAGCCTACCATGCATGTCTTTGGACTGGGGGAGGAAACCAGAGTACCCGGAGGAAACACAGGGAGCACATGCAAACTCCGCACACACACACACACAGGGCTACAGTGGGAATCGAACCCCCAACCTTGGAGGTGTGAGGCAAACATGCTAACCACTAAGCCACCGTGTAATCATATACTGAGCAGTTAATAAACCTTTACAAACATTTATAAAGTAAGACTGTAGTCACTGTCACTGAAGTAAAGCTGTTCCTTTAGGTTTTCTGGCACGAGGAAAGTGCTCAAAACAGATATTCAGACTTGATGCATTTTTTTTTTGTCTAAAAGTATGTGTAATTCTTTATTAAATAATATTTATTTTTTTTAGATTTGCCAATTTGTGCATTATAAGAAGAATAAAACAGTGACCTTGTTTTGCATCACACCACATCACACCACCCAGTCGTTGACTATTTTCCTATAACTGCATGCCCCATCGTAGTTCTAGTACCTGTGAGAGTGGGAGTGACTATGGGCGGAGCCAGAACACTATATACTGTAAGTACAGCAAATGGAAAATGGTCTGCACTTATATAGCGCTTTTTTAACCTTAGTGGTTCCAACGTGCTTTACACTGTGTCTCATTCACCCATTCACACACACACACTCACATACACACACACACACACACACACACACACTGAAAACACAGTCACACATTTTGCCATGCAAAGTGCTAACTTGCCATCAGGAGCAACTTGGGGTTCAGTGTCTTGCCCAAAGCATGTGGAGTCACGTGGGCCGGGAATCGAACCGCCAACCCTACCAGACAACCCGCTTTACCACCTGAGCAACAGCCGCCCCACTACAACAGAGGAGAGGACTTAGTTAGTTTGGATTGTGTTGTGTTGCAGTTGTTGGAAAGAAAAGAAACAAATCCAGCTGCATTGGAAAAGCACTCATTTTTGTGTTTACTATTTAAAGGATAAATAAAGCATTTTTTTTTTTATCTTCAGTCGTTGGCCTTGCTTGACTCCATCCAACCATCTAATCCAGCGGTTCATACCCTGGGGGCACTAAGGGGGCTGTTTAATAATCTTTACTTAGCCATTTTTAATTTTGTCTATTATTCAGTATGCTTCATGCAAATATAAAAAGTGGCAAGTATTTAAAAATAGTATGTCATTAAACATTACTAAACATTAAGGATTTTGCTCAAGGACATAACAGAGACTTTGCAGTGTCAGTCTACTTACTGTATATACTGTATATACACTCACTGTCCACTTTATTAGCTCATTCTTGCAATTATCCAATCAAGCACAATGCAAAAATCATGCAAATACAGGTCAAGCACTTCAGTTAATGTTTTCATCAAACATCAGAGCAGGGGTAAAATATAATCTCACTGACTTTGGCCTTGACATGGTTGTTGGTGTCAGACAGGCTAGTTTGAGTATTTTAGAAACTGCTGATCTCCTGGAATTTGCATGGACAACAGTCTATGGAGTTTACACAGAATGCTGCGAAAAATTAAAAAAAAGACCCAGTGAGTGGCGGTTCTGTGGGCAGAAACGCCTTGTTGATGAGAGAGGTCCGAGGAGAATGGCCAGACTGGCTACAGTAACTCAAATAAGCAGTCATTATGGCTGTAGTGAGCAGAAAAGCATCTCAGAATGCACAACACATTGAACCTTAAATGATGTCTGATTGATGCCTGATGTTAATTTACATTTACATTTACAGTGATGGTATTTGGCAGAATCCCTTATCCAAGTGACTTAAAGAAGTGCTTTGAAGTCTCTATCAGTAAATACATCCTGATACTGGTTCTCTAGGTCATAGTCTAAAAAACTCTGTTACGGAGGTAGCTTAGTAAGAAAAGCACACAGACAACACGATTTTTTACAAATAAAGTTCTAATTATAATTCTTCTGTAAGTGGTAGGACTTTGTTTATTTTTTACTCTGCTGTTCGAACATCTAAGGGAAGATCATTTCACCACCTAGGTGCCAGAACAGAGAAGAAGATAGATGGTGGGATCCATCGAGCAGTGCTAGAGGACTGAAGGGAGCGTGGTGCGGTGCGGAGTATGATAAGAGCTATCAGGAAGGTGGGTGCTGGTCCATTTTTGGCTTTGTACGCAAGCATCAGTGTTTTACATCTGATGCAGACAGCTACAGGAAGCAAGTAGATTAAGCGTATCAATGGGGTGCTGTAGGGGAACTTAGGACGGTTAAAAACAAGTCTTGTAGCTGGATCAGTTACAAAGGTTGAATGGAGCTCAGAGACAGACCTGCCAGGGGTGAGTTGCGGTAGTCCAGTCTTGAAATGACGAGGGACTGAACAAGCACCTGAATGTCCTGTGTGGATAGAAATGAATGGACGAATCCTTCTGATGTTCTAAAGGAGAAATCTGAATTAGCAATGCGAGAGGAAAGGACAGTTGATTGTCCATGGTTACCCCAAGGTTGTGTGCAGTGACTGAAGGTAAATGGAAAATGGTCTGCACACTTATATAGCGCTTTTTTAACCTTAGAAGTTCTACAAAGCACTTTACACCGGTTCTCATTCACCCATTCACACACACACACACCACTGTTAGATGGCGTTATGGCAAATTGGGGTTCAGTGTCTTGCCCAAGGACACTTCGGCATGTGGAGTCATGTGGGCCGGGAATTAAACCGCCAACCCTATGATTAGTGGGCAACCCGCTCTACCACCTGAACCACAGCCGCCCAAGGTGAGATCTGCAAGTTGCCCTGGGAGATCACAAGATCCTGACATAGAGATGAATCACCTCAGATGAGCAGCAGTTCAGTTTTGCTGGGATTAAGTTTCAACTCATGAGCTCATCCATGATGAGATGTCTGCCAGACGTGCTGAGATCTGAGTGTTTGACGGAGGGTCATCTGCATGGCAGTGGTATGAAAACCCTTGTGAGGATATGACCTCACCAAGAGATCGAATGTAGAGGGAGAACAGAAAAGGACCATATACTGTATGATGTAAACATTAACTGAAGCTCTTGACCTGTATCTGAATGATTGCATGCGTTGCGCTGCTGCCACATGATTGGCTGATTGGATTATTACACGAATAAGCGTTGTGTTACAGGTGTTCCTAATTAAGTGGATGGTGAGTGTATTTCACCCTATATGATAATATGAATAAATCAGGAGAGTGCAACGTGTCTCTTCTTCACCTGCACAATACTGCCATCTCTTGTTGTAAATAAAAACTGCAGTTTCGTCTCAGCACAAAGGTCTTTAATGCAAAGACGATACTAGAACTCCTGACCTTCTTAGATAACCCTATAGTCTCTGAATTAAAGCACATGTTCCAAAGCTCCTATCTACAGTAACTCAGCGCTTCCTGACTCATTCAGGCCCGACTCCCATATGCCTTAATGAATCCCTGAACAGTTTTTCTCTGACAATGACTCCTCTTTATTCTGATTCATATTATGTTCATATTTCATTCTGTCAGGTATGTGAGATGTGAGAATATGTTTACATAACATTTATAAAAGGTTCCTACAATGCCGATGCAACATTTTTACTTGTACACTAATACGTATTATATACATATTATTAAGGTGTTGTTTTTAGAATAGTGCAATGTTATTTATGCGTAATATCACATACATATCTAACCTTTTTCAAACCTGTTGAACATGTACTGATACATTCTGTATTACCTGGAACTGGGCTGAGCAAGGAATAAAGCACAACATGACGACCAATGATAACCATTTTTGTTTAATAAACAATGACACATTGTACTTTTTTTTATCTGTTAATGGTTATATTTAATACTGTGGAATGTCACCAAGACAAGATAGTTCATTTTTTCATACAGCTATAGACGGTCGTACCCTCACCAGACTCGCTTTTTGTTCTCTCTCTTGAAAGACAAAGTAGGCCTACATCTTCTATCCATCCATTTCCTATACCGCTTATCCTACACAGGGTCATGGGGGAGCCTGACGCCTATCCCAGGGAGTTCAGCGCACGAGGCAGGGGATGCCCAGGACATTGGGGCCAGCACATCACAGGGCACAATCACACATCCATTCAGACACTACGGACAATTTGGAAATGCCGATCAGCCTACCACGCAGGTCTCTGCACTGAGGGAGGAAACCGGACTACCTGGAGGATACCCCCGAAGCACGGGGAGAACATGGTGTACACAGGGCGGAGGTGGAATTCAAACCTCCAACCCTGGATGTGCACAGAAACCACAAAACAACACACAACATACTCTGTCCTGAGACTTTCCTGTAGCGCAAAACCTAAAGTTACAGCTTTACCTCTGGTGGTTACAAAGTGCTGACATTGGAGACTTCTTCCATACATTTAAAACAAACATCTCCTTTTAGAAAGCCACACCGTATCAACAAATAGATGTTAAAGAACGAGACATTTTTAATCTGTTTATTATTAGATTCAATGACATGGAGCAAGTCTCTGTTTAAGTTTTTACTCGAGGAATGACACCATATTAGAAAGAGGGCATTAATATGAACTTACAATTTCCCTTGCAGATAGCACTACTGTCTGAGTTGCTGTTATAGAAAAATAATCGACACCTATGGACCGATCGGATTCGCGAGGGATTATTCCTCGGCAAAGCGTTAACAGTGTTTCAATCTTACGAAACAATGCAGCATGCAGACCAGCTGTGCCGAGCGCTTTCGATCACATGACATTAGCAGGCATCTACATGGGTGCACAATGTGTGTGTTTCATGTGTATGTGTGTATCCGTTGTTCCCACACACAGCAGCAGGGTGAGGGGTGGAGAGGGGCCGAGTGAGGCAGTGCCACTTCATGAGACTCTGCTTGTCTCCAAGCATGTACAGTATAACACCAGAGAGTGTCATGATTGGATCTCCTGATGAGCTCTGATGGGTACAGAAGGAGAACTTGATAACATGACAAGGCTACCCAGAGGGCAATGTTTTTTTTTTTGTTTTTTTTTTATTCTTGTTCACACATGAAGAAAGATGTAGATTCCATTCACCACTATATGGCCTATACTCTTAATAATAAACGTGGCAGTTGTAGCCTGTGCTCACTGTATAGCCCTAATTTCCTAATTAAGCTCGCCAGCCTGAATCAGTTCAGTCAAGCAAATGAGTAATCACTCCACAAACAACTCCACCCTTTTATACTTCTCCTCAACAATAGCTGTCTCCCATCATGCATCCCGCCTATGTGATATCACTATTTTAACTTTTAAAGGTGTGAATTCCAATACATGACAGTGGCAGAAATGGTTAAATAAATAAATGCCTCCTTAGATTATGTAGTAGATCATGCACCATATACTGTAGGTCCCTTTGAATTAGTAGTTACTGTAGTGTCACGGTAGCGCCTAATGGCGCAGAACTACAATACCCATCAGCCCCTGCACTCCCTCACCTGTGTCTCATTATGCCACGTTAGCACCACTATTTAATTTCTCGTTTTTCTGTGTCTCACCACTCTCACGCTGTTTCTTGCCTCGTACCCGTAGTTCATCTTCACGGCTCTTGTTTTCACAGTTTGATTTGTTTTGTTTGTATTTTACCCAATAAATGATTTGTAGTAGATAGTCGACTACTAGTTTCTGACATATTGGAAACACTATTGTATTAAAACAAGTGCATTCATTAAAAACCTGTGATTTGTGGCTACACTACAGTCAGCACTGCTGTTAAGGAAAATGAATCAACACCAATCAGATTTGAGAATTCAGCAGCGCTGTGGCTTAATATCTTTGAAATATTTGAATTAGATTTCTTTTCAGGTCTATGACTAGGCCTACATTTCTACATTCTGAAAAGCAGTCTACTGCGTTTTCTAGAGCAGCCTGAATCTTTATTATCTGCAAAGTGGGACAAATCTCGTGTGTTTCTCACAAAAACAACATGGTCCAAATCCTTCTTTTCTGCAGGCACATTCTTGCGCTCTTGCTATGCTGAGCACTAATACAACAAAATACTCCCCTCAAAAGCAGATGCAAGTATTTTTTGTAGGAGGGAGCAGTCCGACTGTTGGCAAGCTCTTTAGGCAATATATGACCGTAAGATGAAGTCACAAACATTGCGACGGGAGTTGACTCCCACTCATCCTCTAACACAGTCAGTGCTTTATTTGAAGAAGTACCAGCTGGTGCCACGGTCCCCTCTAGTCCTCCATACTTATTTGTGTTCATCACATATTGGGACATGGAAAGGAAATATAAGCTAAAATCCCTAAACACCGCCTTCAGTTGCATGATAGTGTTCCTCCTTCACAAATCCTGCCTTGCTGAAAAAAGTAAGTACGGCTTGTTTTAGATTTCGAACCACTTGACGTGTTGGCGTAGCCCGTACAATGCTTGTTTGTGATGGCTAGGATCATATTAGTGTGGTGTATTTTAACAAATAATACATGGCTGTATCTGCTTTCTGATTTCTGGATGTCTTGTTAAACTGGATGTAAAAAATAAATAAATAAATAAATGAATAAAAACGGTCAGCTAATTTTTCTCCCCTTAGAAGAGAAATGTGCTAAACTGCCTGTTCAATAATTCAGAAATACACAACATCACAACATTGTGTATTTACACTCAATAATATTCAAATCCCGAATCAATTCTGTTAAAAATTAAAAAAAAAAAAAAAAAAGTTGTGCGGTTTATTTTCGTTGTTTATTCGTAGGCCGGGTCGTGGTTCATTAAGCATGATGATATTTGCCTTCTCTCTTCAGTTTGTTCAGTTCCCTCAGACCCTGTGACTATTAAAGAGAACAACACAATCGATGCCGTTGTTGTCCATATTAACACAACAACAAAGAACGTCACACTGACTCTCACCGAGAACCCAGACAATGCTTTTGACCTGAGGGGATTGGATCTGATTGTGAAGAAACGCCTGGACTTTGAAGTACGGTTCCTTTAATATGTCTTTGCCAAATTGTTGTAACCGCCCTCTCCTCTTTTTAAACAGTAGCAACGAGAAACGTGTTGACTTTGAGAATTCTGCACATCTGATATTACACCCACTTTTGCGATAAGGTCACAGTTCCCAGGACATTTCTTGAAATCGTTCCACCCTTCCAAGCACGACCTCTTGGTCTGATAACAGCGCTTCAGGCTACAGGAAAAAAAAAATAAATCTTGAGCTACTCTGAATAAATTAACAGCAAACCTGAAGCAGTTGTGCGACTGCTGATGACGTTAACGTTGACGTGTTAATTTCCTTTTTCAGACTCTGTTAAATCCTGAGGCGCTCACAGTTCAAATCCGCTGCAATAAAACAGGATCCAAAAGTGTAAGTGTCTCAACACTATTAATTCTGTGCTAATGAATTTAGCAAAAGGGACAGCTTGAATCACTATTTCAGGACTTGTTCTATTTGCAGCACTTTTCTCCCCCCAACATCTGTTTTCAAGTATAGCCAATCCCATTTATTTGCTTAAATCCACAGATTACTTTGTCCGTGCTTGTTCAAGTCGAAAACATCAACGACAACCCTCCTTCATTTGCCCAGAATAAATACATTCTAGATGTTAATGAGGTGAGAACTTTTCGTCTCTCGATAAAGCCAACCGAGGACTATAATTATTCACTTTTCCAGATTTTCCATTTATAACAAGACAAGTGAGACATCATTACTTATAGGGACGTACATTACACATTAATGTTCACTGCCCTACAAAATGTCTATGCATGAGGTCAGTGAGGAGAATTTTTCATCTTCGTTCACAGCTCACACCTGTTAACGCCAGCGTGGCCCAGATTGAAGCGAAAGATGATGATTCAGGCGTTTTATATTACGCCTTGGAACCTGCTCTGGTAGGCGGTTAACTAGGTTATGTTGTATTATTGTCTTTCTCTGATCTTAATGCAGGAATGATTTATGGAACCTGCCTGTTTTTGCAGAACCCATATTTCCGACTGGAGAACATGTACAAGCCAAATATTCTCGTCAACAAGACTTTGGATTTTGACGTCATCCAGCAGGTGACATTGACCTTATATGTGCAGGTATGCAAGGACAAAATAGATTGAAGACCGAAATAAGGATGGATTATTAATAGCAATGGAAGAATGCACATGTTTTCTAATACTCCATTGCTGACATCCTCATACACTTACATTTAGCTAACCTAATAAACTGTGCTCTTATTTATTTATTTATTTATTTATTTATTTATTTTTACAGGATACGCCACCGTTTTCACCACCAGGCCAAATCTCCTTCAAAGCCACCACGACGATTATAATCAACATAAAAGACATTGACAACCGTCCGCCCTGGTTCCAGCCATGCACGAGAATAAGTATTGGTTCTGCCAAAATCTGCCTGAGTGTTGGGTATAAGGGCCGAGTCAACTTAACAGAAAGACAGGTAAACATATTTTATAATTTATCTACAAAAACGACAAAAGCAACAGAAAAGTAGTTTGAACTAAACGTTTTGCTGTAACCCTCTCAGTCTCCAGATCTGATTTAATAAATTACATCAGGCACAGTTATAGCAACCAAAAGAAAAATAATACAAAGAAACAGAGCATGGGGTGAATATTACTGTAAGGATCCAAAAGCTGTTCAGAGGATATGAAAAACATAGGACATCTTAACATACACTATATAACCATTAAAGGACTTGTTGCTATAAATTTAATTTCTTTATCTTCTTTTATCCTAAGGGTGTACAAACTTTTACCCCCAACTCTAAGATTAAAGCCTGACATAACTTTAGGCATGTTATGGTATACATTATACATAATGACCTAATAAAAATGTTTACAGTATGTTGTGTCTCTTAAGATAAATTGTAAAAGTTTTTATACCACTGCAATCGATTCTGATTGGTCAGAAAGCGTAGATTAATTTCCTATAAGAGCAGTACGAGTTGTAATTCAAATCACATAGTTTATATTAATGTACACGGTTCTAATATTTTGTCATTTCTATAATAACAACTCATATATGAAAAATTATATATATATATATATATATATATATATATATATATATATATATATATATATATATATATATATAAATTAGTTTTGTAGCATTTTGTATTTTCCAAAAACATCTAAAATAATCTAATCTAATAATCGCTTTTAGGAGGGACCACTACAGTTGAATCCAGGTCCGATCTACGCAAGAGACGGAGACAAAAGCAGAAATGAAGAGATTAGCTATAAAATTGTTAGAGGTAAAAAAAATATATAGGATAATTCTTTTTACACATATATGTATCTTAATCCAGTTGAACTTTCTTGGTTGGCAGTGTACACAGTAATTGTTTTGTACTGTCGCATTTTTTAGGAAATGAAGACAACATATTTCAAATAGATGAAAACACTGGAAACATAACCATGCTAAAACCAGCGGATATCGCAGGCCCAATATCTCTCACAGTTTTGGTAAGTGGCCATGTTTCAGTCTACTGATTTTGCATGATATGATATAATAACATTCTATTATTATTATTATTATTTTATTATTATTATTATTATTATATACAAAATAATACAATTTGCATTGTCTAATAGAAATGGGCAAATTTGTCATTATTACATTAGCATTTTTCCATGTAAAACTCTTGATTTGGAGAGCGTTAAAAATTTGTTCAGTTTCTGATGTCTCAAATTCCACAGGTTCAACCTAATATGGTACCATATGCAAATGATTAAAAGATAATGTGGTACATGGAAACAGAATTAAAACAGATATCCTGTGTGCTAATCTAGTTCTGTAGCTATCTAGCTATCGATCTAAATTAGCTAATTTAATGATTAATAAAGTAGTTTTGATTGTTTTGCGGCTATAAAATAAAGCTTACAAATTAAAATCCCATTTGTTTCTACCGGTTTCAAATGAAAGCTAGTTTGTTATCAGTTAACTAGCCAGCTGTTGGTACCTACAGTACATTATAGCACTGCTATAAAGAAGAAGCGATCAATATAAGTATGCATAACTTTAACTTACTTTTCTGATACATCAACAATTACTGAAATTAGTAGACAAGTGTCTCCTCTGAATTATTCTGAGCTTCACCTTCAGAGACATGCGTCATTTCCCAAATGTTCCCAATTGTGCTCTTGTTATATGGTATGTTTAACATGTATAACATGTTTGTTATATGGTATAGAAGTTCTGACACGGCAGGTGAACACAATCCGTACGGTCCGCATTCAATTTGTGAGAACACCATTGCTCGCCTAACCATACATAAGCTAGATGGTGATGATTAATGCTGACAATTTTTTTTATTGAGCATGAAGTGGTTTAGTCTTTTACAGTGTAAAAGTGTGAAAAGGCAGAAAGTGAAATTGGGAATTTTGAAAGCTGTATATTTATTCATCTTCAGTAACAGCTTTATTAGCTTTTATATTTATGGTCAGGGTTGCTGTGGATCCAAAGCCTATCCTGGAACACTGAAAGCAAGGAGGGAATACACATCAAGGGGCAGTTTGAGTAAAATATATTGTACTTCAGTGTAATACCTGTGGTGTTTCGTCCAGGCTTCCCAGGTGTCAAACCGTGACCAGTTCGCTTCCACTTCAGTCAACATTGAGGTAATGAAAAAGAGCAGGAACCCACCAAAATTCGAGAGGGAGCGCTACGAGGCGTATGTTTACAGCAACTCAGGCCCTGAGAACATGGTGCTCAGGGACAGGACTTCAAATAGACCTTTCAGAGTCAGAGCCAGGGATGATGACTTTGCAAGTGTAGGTTATAGTGTAATATTCATGTAAATGCACAGCAATATAAATTGCATCTCTTGACTTACAGTATATTATGCGACTTGATCTCTGAATGTGCTTGCATGGACAGGGAATAAATCCTGATGTACGATATGAAGTACAGTACAGCAGTTATGTCAACATAACCACAGACGGATTTGTGCTTCTGAAAAAACCTGTTCGGACCGACTCTTTTGCTTTACAGGTATGTATACAATCTTCTGCAAACTTCTACGTCCTCATATAGTTGTTATGCGAGCATATAAATAATAAGAATTTTGTTGCTTGCAGGTTCGAGCTGTCGATGTATCAACTGGTGAGTCGGGGACGGCGGCTCTGTCCGTGGTTGTCCTACCACGTGAGTGCTTTCCTCTGTGGCTGTTATTATTTTGGCAATAGTCATTCGGAGGTCTCGTTGCTATTCCATGCATTTCAATGCTCCTCCGTTCTCCATTACAGCCGTGGGAGTCCAGTCGCCCTCAGAGGGATACCGTGCTGGAGATATGGCCTTGCTGGGCTTCGTAATGGCCGCCTTGTTGGTTCTCTGCCTCATCGTGATTGGCTATCTCATCTCCCGTCTGAAGAAAAGGAATCCAGACACGCTCAAGTTATCAGAGGTCAGCATCTTCTCATCATCGCTGTGTGAGTCCAGCTCTGAATGCTTATATTATAGAGACAATGGCATCACCATGAGTTCTAAAATAAATAAATGATGCTCTTAATTGTATGTTTAGATTTAGGTGTAATGGAAAAAAAAAGTAGCATTGATCTGACACCCCATTCAGTGTTTAGGTCCATGCTTGCAGCATACTCAGTCCACTGACGGGTTACGGCCAAGAGACAGCATGCAGTTCACCAATGACGGTTTCCTGAACGAAGCAGGCATGAGCAGGTTGGCGATGAGGAGAGCAGATAAGAGAGGCAAGGATCAGGACGCGGCTCCGAAATGGAGAATGAGAGTGACACCACGTGAGAGGCAAAAATACTGCAATTCCTGTGGTATGCGAGTCCACTCGAACCATGTGCACCGCAGCAGTCCAGCTCTCCACCCCAAAGCCCAAGGCGCTAAAGACCAAGTCAGATCCATCCTAACTAAAGAGAGAAGGAAGGACGGGCAGAAGATGGTGTGGTTTAAGGAGAGCGAGGATTCCTCAGACATCGAAGTGGAGATCATTCCTGACGACATAGGACTTAAACACGAAGAAGTGAATGAAGAATTGTCTTCTCTGGCACTTAAAACCAGTGATATGGAACTGAGTGAGCTGACTATGATGAACATCCAGGACTTTGACAAGCAGAAGGAAAACGTTTCTGACCACCGAGAGCTACCAGACCCAGATAAAACAGGCCAGTGAGTGCCAAGAGGGCTCAGTGAAGTACATCCCAATAAGACTTAAATCAGTCTTTCCTAAGCTGATAACAAGGTGATTCCATGATTTGGGTGCCAGTCATTTCCCACTGATGTTACATTTACAATTATGTATGCAAAGGTGAAAGGACATTTATAAAACCTATTTTAAAAAATGATTCTTACCTATCCTAGCCCAATATAGGTACACTTTTATCTTGAAATATATCACAATACTTCAGCAAACATTATTATTTTCCATTAATGTGTGAATCCATTCAATATCTCATGCCTTTTCCACGAGCCGTCCATTATAGGGTGCACATTTTAGTTAATTCACTCAACTCTGTTACCTGAACACATTCACCCCTTTCAAAATATTTGGAATATTCCATAAGTCACATGTTCAGGTTGCATAATACAAATTTCCTGCGGATCATAGAAAGAAGAAAAGTTCATTCTCTCATTCTCTTTCCTGTATTTTCAACTATAATTTGACACTGACTGACAGAGTTACTTAAAAGTAAAACTCGCTTACCCAAATTACAGACTGAAAGTAAATTATTATATAATCATTAGAACTCATGGGAGGCTTAGTGGTTACGACCTCCGGGGCTGAGGGTTCAAATCCTGCCTCCGCCCTGTATGTGTAGAGTTTGCATGTTCACCCTGTGCTTTAAGGGTTTCCTCCGGGTACTCTGGTTTCCTCGCCCATTCTAAAGGCATGCGTTGTAGGCTGATTGATTTCCAAATTGTCTGTATTGTGTGAATGTGTGTGCGATTGTGCCCCCGCCTTGTGCCCCAAGTTCCCCGGGCTAGGCTTCAGGCTCCCTGTGAACCTATGTACGATAAATGGCGTGGAAATGGATGGATGGATGGATTAGAAATCACTGATATGTTATGCTAACCATATTTTGTGTATTTGCTAATCCTGTGCTTAAAAACTCAACCCTGTTAATTATTTAAGCACAAAATGAGCCACTGACAGCTTTATAAACCTTATAAAAATCACATTGTTGCCTGAGATGGGCTAACACATTTTTAAATGTTTTCTTAGATTCAATGTTGAAAAATTATTATTTATTTTTTTAATTAAGGGCTATACGGAATCACCCAAACATATTCAAGCTTTTCTTAGTTATGATGAGGTGCAATGCCTTACAAACCCAATTCACTGGTGTCCTCATATGGCAGGGTACTGAGATTCTTCTATCTGTGATAAAAATGCTGAAAAAACGGCCATAATTCACATCCTAATGTCATCTAGAAACATGAGTGACTAATAAGTAAATATGTATATGTATATATAAATATATATATATATATATATATATATATATATATAGAGAGAGAGAGAGAGAGAGAGAGAGAGAGAGAGAGAGAGAGAGAGAGAGAGAGAGAGTTTTGCAGCTATAACAAAAATCAACATTTCTATTTTGGAGCATGTTATTACTGCACTAAATATAAAATTTGCACTAAACACTAATTATGCACTAGAGAATAAATTAATGGTTGTGTTTATATTTTTTCTGTCAAGTATAATTTTTCATTGCTGTGAATAACATTTTGTATACACAAATACAGATAAAGACCCTAAGAATATTTTATATAAATGTGAAACTGTTATCGTGGATGTGCAAAAATGAAGAATAAAGCAAGTGAATGTGTTCTCTCTTGACTATTAACTGTTGTCAAAATTCATGATATTTAAGAATTAGTTTGTCCCTGAACACCCAGCATGTCCAATAGCAGAAATATGTTGCTAGAAATTTGCCATGAGTGTCGAAACTACGATCCAGCGCTAAATTCGAGATAGTCCTGACATTTAAAGATAGCCTGGAATGTTTAAGTACCTATAAGCTAAAAAGTGTCAATTTCAAATGATTAACTCTTCTTGAACAGCTGATTCTTCTTATATAGATTAGTTTTTGGATTGAGATTGTTACTGCGCTGTGTAGATTTCCTCTGGGTTCTCAGGTTTCTTCCTATCTAACAAAAACATGTCAGTATGTGGATTGGCTATGATAATGATTAGGTATAAATGAGTGTGTGAATGTGTGTGTATGGTATATATGTACTACTGGCATCCCATCCAGGTTGCATTCCCAGTTTAACGAATTTGAATGAATTAAATTGTCTGAATTTTCAGTGGTGAGTACTTTTTTTGTTTTTAAAGTTCGTGATTTGAACACTGGGTGGCACTATTGCATAAACCATATTTAACAACAGCTCAATTCCCCGGTTCATCTTTCCTTCTCTTCATTCAAGTGATCATAACCATAATGAGGTTAATTATTCTGTAGTTAATTTGACAGCAATGTAACATTGTGGCACTGCACAGGTGAAAACAGAAGTTTTAAGGCAAACTAATTTCTAACAGTTTAATTTGCACTGACTTAGTATAACATAGCTATATATATATATATATATATATATATATATATATATATATATATATATATATATATATATATATATATATACAGTATCACACAAAAGTGAGTACACCCCTCACATTTTTGTAAATATTTGATTATATCTTTTCATGTGACAACACTGAAGAAATGACACTTTGCTACAATGTAAAGTAGTGAGTGTACAGCTTGTATAACAGTGTAAATTTGCTGTCCCCTCAAAATAACTCAACACACAGCCATTAATGTCTAAACCGTTGGCAACAAAAGTGAGTACACCCCTAAGTGAAAATGTCCAAATTGGGCCCAAAGTGTCAGTATTTTGTGTGGCCACCATTATTTTCCAGCCCTGCCTTAACCCTCTTGGGCATGGAGTTCACCAGAGTTTCACAGGTTGCCACTGGAGTCCTCTTCCACTCCTCCATGACGACATCACGGAGCTGGTGGATGTTAGAGACCTTGTGCTCCTCCACCTTCCGTTTGAGGATGCCCCACTGATGCTCAATAGGGTTTAGGTCTGGAGACATGCTTGGCCAGTCCATCACCTTCACCCTCAGCTTCTTTAGCAAGGCAGTGGTCGTCTTGGAGGTGTGTTTGGGGTCGTTATCATGCTGGAATACTGCCCTGCGGCCCAGTCTCCGAAGGGAGGGGATCATGCTCTGCTTCAGTATGTCACAGTGCATGTTGGCATTTATGGTTCGCTCATTGAACTGTAGCTCCCCAGTGCCGGCAGCACTCATGCAGCCCCAGACCATGACACTCCCACCACCAAGCTTGACTGTAGGCAAGACACACTTGTCTTTGTACTCCTCACCTGGTTGCCGCCACACGCTTGACACCATCTGAACCAAATAAGTTTATCTTGGTCTCATCAGACCACAGTACATGGTTCCAGAAATCCATGTCCTTAGTCTGCTTGTCTTCAGCAAACTGTTTGCGGGCTTTCTTGTGCATCATCTTTAGAAGAGGCTTCCTTCTGGGACGACAGCCATGCAGAACAATTTGATGTAGTGTGCAGCATATGGTCTGAGCACTGACAGGCTGACCCCCCATCCCTTCAACCTCTGCAGCAATGCTGGCAGCACTCATACGTCTATTTCCAAAAGACAACCTCTATATATGACGCTGAGCACGTGCACTCAACTTCTTTGGACGACCATGGCGAGGCCTGTTCTGAGTGGAACCTATCCTGTTAAACTGCTGTATGGTCTTGGCCACTGTGCTGCAGCTCAGTGTCAGGGTCTTGGCAATCTTCTTATAGCCTAGGCCATCTTTATGTAGAGCAACAATTCTTTTTTTCAGATCCTCAGGGAATTCTTTGCCATGAGGTGCCATGTTGAACTTCCAGTGACCAGTATGATGGAGTGTGAGAGCGATGACACCAAATTTAACACACCTGCTCCCCATTCACACCCGAGACATGTGTCATGGATTTAATTCTTGATTCAAGGCATCTAAACATGTTCCTGAAAAAGCTGCCCTTCAGAATGTTACATGCAGCTGACGTTCTTCGGTCTGTCATGAAGGAAGACTGGTTTACAAGCATCGATTTGAAAGATGCTTATTTTCATGTTCTGATTGTTGCTCACCACAGGAAATTTCTTTGATTCAGTTTCAAGAACCAGGCATACCAAATTAAGGTCCTGCCATTCGGTCTGTCTCTGGGACCTCGTGTCTTCACAAGGTGCATGACTGTGGCTCTGTACCTGCTATGGTCCAGGTGGATGCGAATCCTGCCTTATTTGGATGAATGGCTGCAGTGTGCCAAGACGGCTAGCTGTCCACGACACCAGGCTGTTTTTGAAGAATGTCCACGAGCTGGATCTTGAAGTGGATGAAGCAAAGACTTGCTTGATTCTGGCACAGTGTATTACTTACATCGGAATGACACTGGACTCCCGTGTGATGTCTGCCACCCGATCACATGCTCATGTAGAGAATATTCTACAGCTCCTTGCTCGTTTCTGTCTGGGAAAGAGCTTACCATACGGTGTGTGGTTACAACTCCTGGGGATGTTGGCTGCCACCACGTCTGTGATTCCACTGGGTTTGCTCCACCTTAGGCCCCTCCAGCCGTGGAATAACAGTGTGTGGTTGAACATCAGCTCAACTGACCATCAGTTGATTGTTGTCTCACACTGTTGAATTCAGACATTCACACAATGGACTCACTGAGAATTCCTAATGATAGTTGTACCCCTAGGGGTCATTCCCTCTCATCAAGGGGTGGTCACGACTGATGCTTCCTTCCTTGGGTGGGGTGCAATGTGGAATCACGGGGGTGTTCATGGCCATCACATCAATCTCCTGGAGCTGTGTGCAGTTTTCCTTGCCCTGCAGTATTTCTTACCGGCTCTGACGGGCCGTCATGTGCTCATTCGGTCCGACAACATCTCAACAGTGTTTCACCTGAACCATCAAGGTCGCACAGAGTCGCTGAAGTCCCTGCATCTCACTCACATCTTACTTGGTCTTTTCCTTGACTAACATTGCTGAGAGCAGTTCACCTTCCGGAATTAAACAATCAGGTAGCAGATGCTCTGTCAAGGGATCTTCTGCACCTGGGAGAATGGAGGCTTCACCTGGATGCTGTGCAGAAGATATGGCAGCAGTTTGGCCAAGCAGAAGTGGATCTATTGGCAATAGAGATGACCAGTCACTGTCGCTTGTGGTTTGCGAGAACAGAGGCATCCAGCCCATTCGAAAAGGATGATCTGTCTCACGAGTGGCCGAACTGCTTTATGAGTTCCCTCCCTTTCCTATGTTATGGGATACATTACACAGAATATCTCTGTGCAACCACAGAGTGCACCTGATTGCATCCTGATGGCCTGCCAGGCCTTGGTTTCCCATGCTTCTGAGACTATTGGTGGGCAGGCCATGGCAGCTTCTGCTCTTGAAGAATCTGTTATCACAGATGGATGGAGCTGTGTGGCACTCGGACACAGCTTGTCTGCAGCTTTGGGCTTGGCCTTTGGGGCCAGCTCTCTTTTAATTCAGTGTGAACCTGCCATTGTTCATACCATAACTAGTGCAGTGGTGGCTTTGGGTTACTGATCAGAAGGTCAAGAGTTCAAGCCCCAGCACTGCCAAGCTACCACTGTTGGACCCTTGAGCAAGGCCCTTAACCCACAGTTTCTCAGTTGTATAAATGAGATAAACGTAAGTCGCTCTGGATAAGGGCGTCTGCCAAATGCCATAAATGTAAATGCTAGGGCTACATCCACACGTCAGCTCTATGCAGCACATTGGAAGTTTTTCTCTTCATAGTGCAGGGATTGTGGATTGGATCCTACACATTGTAAAGTTCCAAGAGTTTTCTTCGAGTTTTTTGCAACATCTTTTGGATTCAGGAAAGGCAGCCTTCACTCACATTAAAGGTGTATGTCACAGCCATTTCCCCATATTATGTGCCAATTAATGGTTCTTCTCTTGGTTCCCATGCTCTTGTTTGTAGATTTTTGAAGGGTGCGAGATGGCTAAAGATGGCTAATCCCAAAATGGATTATGGAAGTGATCACTATGGCATATAAGAAAGCCCAAAAGCCTCTGCCAGGTGGTACTCTCTTGTCATTCCACTAGGGTTGTGTCTACGTCTTTGGCTGCTTTTAGAGAAGTTTCTATGGTGGATATCTGTGCAGCTGCTACATTGACTTCTCCAGGTCGTCTGGCTTCCTCAGCCTTCCCAGAAACAGGCGCTATATTGATTGTTGGAGTGAATTAGTGTTAACTTTGTCAGCAATTCTTAGTCTTAGTCCTGTGTCAAATATCGTTGATAGTTGTTATCATATTTAGTCATTGTAATTCTGTTTTTTAGTCAAGTTTGAGCCAAGACTAAAAGTCTGGGCATTTTGTTATACTGTCTGTATGGCGTATTTATTGTTCTCTTTATTGAACCACATGTCTTCAGATCAACTGCATCTCATTTCCCTGCACTTTTTTACCAGCTACTAATGGGCTAATGTCATTCGCACATTTGTTCACACCTAATTAAGAACTTAATTGGTCAATTATGCCGTAAGGATCAGAAAAGACATTGTTGTGTTTCATGTGTTTCCTCTAGGTTCACTGCTTTCCTCTCTCCTGCCAAAAACATGCAGGTAGGTAGATTGAGAGTGCTAAAATTGCCCCACAGATGTGAAAGATTGTGTGTCCCTGCCTCACGCCTAGAGTTCCCTGGATCCACCACAAAGAGAACCAGGATAAAGTGATTAATGAACATATAATTCTTCAAACTCGGAATCCAGCACAATACATCCATAATCATTAAGTGAGTTTGCGCTCTTTATACTGTGGTATAATCAGGACACACTGAAAGTTTGGAGGCAGTGTTTAAAATCCATGCTCCAGGTGAGGCTTGAACTCACAACCTCAGCATTGCTTCACCTGTACTGCTGTATAAGTACTGCACGCTGACCGATTGCGCCACTGGAGCAACTTGTTGTGCTGATTGGGATAGGTGTGGGATTCACTGTAACCATGACCAGGTTAAGCGCACCAACTGAAAATGGCTGAACGGATTCTTTTTTTTCTGTGCTAATTTGTAAGTTGCCTTTCACTACAAGCAGTATATCTTAATATTGATTTCTCAAAGCTAGGCAATGTGACATAATAGTCCAGCTAGGTAGGTAGCTAATGTTTGCCTTCTAGCTTGATATTTTACACAGATAACCCATTTCTGCATTATTCAGTACTGTCCCATTGATTCTGTTACTTATATTCTACTGGCTCATTTGACAGTTTCTTGGCAGTCTGCTAAATAATCTGTGTGCTGGATGATTTTGCGAGCCTTCCTCAGACATTGTGTGAAGAAGATGTCCTGTAAGGCCAGGAGTTTGTTGCCATTAATGAGTTCAGCTCAAAACCAGACAGTCATGCATGCAGTCAGGATGCTCTCTATGGTGCATTTGTAGAAATTGGTCAGGATTTTCACCAACCATGATTTTTGTGTCCAGGGATAGACTCTGGATCCACCTCAAACCTGACCACGATACAGCGGTTATTGTAGATGAATGAACATATAACCTTCCCACTCGGTCACTTCACGCACTTTTAGTAAGTGATTCATCTTGATGAGAGCTTGTGGTGGACCAAGAGCCTTTTCCAGATACACTAGGTGTGAGGTAAGGATACACCCTGGAAGCAATACACACACATTCACACCCCAAGCTATTTTAGCCAATCCAACTACTGGCATGTTTTTGGGAGGTAAGAAGAAACTGTGGTTAATTAACATATAATTCTTCCAGCACAATACATCCATAATCATTAAGAGAGTTGGTGCTCTTTATACTGCAGTATAATCAGGACACACTGAAAGTTTGGAGGCTGTGTTTAAAATCTATGCTCCAGGTGAGGCTTGAACTCACAACCTCAGCATTGCTTCACCTGTACTGCTGTATAAGTACCACTCGCTGACTGATTGTGCCACTGGAGCTCTGAATGATGATGTATTTGATGAATTGTGTGGGTTTCATCCAGGGTGTCTGATTTCCTCAGACCCCAAAAACAGGCAATATATTGTGAATGTGTTAACTCTGTCAGCCATTTTTAGTGTCAAATATCCTTGATAGTTTTTAGCATGTTTAATCAATTTTATTCTGTTTTTAGTCAAGTTTTAGTTGACTAAAAGTCTGGGCATTTTAGTCTTATCTTAGTCGAAGAAAACCAGAAGTATTTTAGTCTAATTTTAGTCACTGGAAACTTTAGACATTTTTAGACCATAAGATTATTATTGTTTAACATTTCGGTCAATTTAGTCTAGTCAGTGGTGGAAGTGGCCCAGATACACTGGGGGACTGTAGTTGGGGAGGTTTGTTTGTTTGTTTGTTGTTTGTTTATTTTGGGAGTGGGGTGGTAGGGGTTAAATGTAATATAAACATATAAATACCTCTATACTATATATTAACATTACACTCAATTCTTGTCTCTTCCAAATAATATGTTTTATTGAATATCAAGTCAGGAACATTCATGAATTATATGTGACACAAAACAAACTGTTCTTTCATCCTTATCTTCCATATCACAAACCTCTGCCCTCTCATTCCTCGCTTTTTTACCAGGTGGTCCAAAGTTATTTTAATATAGTTTTTTTCATCCTGCCCAACTGACTGTCTCTCTCCCCTTCAAACTCTTCTCTCTCATTCTTACTTTTTTTGGACTATGAACAAAAATACGAGTGACAGCCGGTGTCAGTGCAATAAAAAAATGAAAGTGGTACAGTAAAAGCCCATAGTGACTTGAGAATCCACATAAATGACAGCTGAAACCCTTTACAAACATTACATATCTCTATGTATGGTACACATTAGTTACACGTGCATGCCTAAGTTATTTTAACCAACCATGCTACTGGCATGTTTTTGGCAGGTGGGAGGAAACCAGAATTGTATAGTTAGAGCCTGGGACCCTGGAGCTGGTTGTGCTCTTTATATTCATATTGAAGTATGATTCTGGCTATACTGAAAGTAAGAGTATGCTTGTAGGCTGTTCTTAAAGTCTGTGCTCCAGGTGAGGCTCGAACTCACAACCCCAGCATTGCTTCACCTGTACTGCACGCTGAGTGATTGCACCACTGGAGCCACTTGCTGTTGAGATTGGGATAGGTGTGGGATTCACTGTAACCATGACCAGGTTAAGCGCACCAACTGAAAATGGCTGAACGGATTCTTTTTTTTTCTGTGCTAATTTGTATGTTGCCTTTCACTACAAGAAGTATATCTTAATATTGATTTTTCAAAGCTAGGCAATGTGACATAATAGTCCAGCTAGGTAGGTAGCTAATGTTTGCCTTCTAGGTTAATATTTTACACAGATAACCCATTTCTGCATTATTCAGGACTGTCCCCTTGATTCTGTTACTTATATTCTACTGGCTCATTTGACAGTTTCTTGGCAGTCTGCTAAGTAATCTGTGTGCTGGATGATTTTGCGAGCCTTCCTCAGACATTGTGTGTGGAAGATGTCCTCTAAGGCCAGGAGTTTGTTGCCATTAATGAGTTCAACTCAAAACCAGACAGTCCTGCATGCAGTCAGGATGCGCTCCATGGTGCATTTGTAGAAATTGGTCAGGATTTTCACCAACCATGATTTTTGTGTCCAGGGATAGACTCTGGATCCACCTCAAACCTGACCACGATACAACGGTTATCATAGATGAATGAACATATAACCTTCCCACTCGGTCACTTCACGCACTTTTAGTAAGTGATTTATCTTGATCGGGGCTTGTGGTGGACCAAAAGCCTTTGCCAGAAACACTAGGTATGAGGTGTGAAAGATTGTGTTTTATTGTGTGTCCCTGCCTCATGCCTAGAGTTCCCGAGCTCCACCACAACCAGAACCAGGGTAAAGTGGTTTATGAAAATATAATATTTCAAACTCGCAACACAACACAATATATCCATAATCATTAAGAGAATTTGTGCTCTTTATATTGCAGTGTAATCTGGCCAAAACGAAAGTTTGGAGGCTGTGTTTAAAATCCATGCTCCAGGTGAGGCTCGAACTCACAACCTCGGCATTGCTTCACCTGTACTGCTGTATAAGTACCGCGCGCTGACCGATTGCGCCACTGGAGCCCTGACTGATTGTGATTCTGATGAATTGTGTGGGTTTCATCCAGGTTGTCTGGTTTCCACAGACGTACCAGAAACAGGCACTATATTGATTGTAGGAGTGAATTAGTGTTAATTTTGTCAGCAATTCTTAGTCTTAGTCCTGTGTCAAATGTCCTTGATAGTTTTTATCATATTTAGACGTTTCCATAGAACATTTTCAACGTTTTCCAGTACTTAAATTTCCAAAAGCCAAAATCAAGCACTTCAAGCACCTTGTATGAACCCTGTTATAATAACAATAATTTTTCATAGATACATTTCCAAAACAAAAAAGCTTCTAGTACTTCTAAGTAATAAATATATAACATCAGCTAGCTAGTATTTCTAAGTGCTATACCCAAACCCACACATGTGATGGTCTTTTTCTGTTTTTTTTTCTTCTTCTTCTTCTTCTTCTTCTTGTTTAAGATATATTTCTGCCACCTGTAAGTAAGAAAGACAAAAGTCTTGACTGTAATATCACTCAGGTAAAATAAATAAATCAATGAATTAATAAATAAGTAACAGTCAACTTATTTTCTGCAAATTTCATGAAACTATCAAGAGAGATTTTAGTGTATTTAATACAAATTTTGTCACACTGCTGTTGCACTTTGGAATCTGATCAGAAGGTGTGAAGGCTACAATTCATATCTCAGGTTTACATTAATGTACTCATTGTAATAAGTTATCCTTTCTATAATAGCAAATCATTCACAGAGACTTCTATAGCAAACGCTCCACATAATCAAAGTCTAATAGCAAACAGATTTGTGTTGTATTTTTTAAAATAAAAACTTAGTCGTTGATATGGTGAAGCTATATATAAGGAGGTGTTTATGACTCCTTATGAGACTCGGGTTTCAGCACTCTGTAAGATTTCCGCTATGGGAGAGTCTTCAGCAAAAGGTTTTTTTTTCATTAACTTCAAGAGAAAGTGATGAAACAAGTCTTTATAACATAAGTGATAATAGGTAATGCCTTGTCTTTGGGATCTTCTACAGCAGAGGTTACATATATATATATATATATATATATATATATATATATATATATATATATATATATATATATATATATATATATATACCTATAATCTGTTTTTGACAGATAGATATAGATAGATTTTTTTTTTGATTTTGTGTTTTTGTACTTTTTTAAAATTACTTTTCATAACCTTTATGATTTTTTAAATAACTTTTATGAATTTTATAAAATGGACAGGTGTGGAACATGAATGATCAAAAATGTTTCTGAACACTATAACTACTTTGAACAAGAGAACTAGGCTGTAATAACGTGGACATGTTATTTTACATGTAAAACAAGTTGCATTATATTCATCTTGCATTCTAAAAATAATCACATATGAATTATGTAAATTGGGATGAAGGGCGCGTCTCGTTATCCATGGCATTGTTAAATCATTCAGAGAGACACCTGTGCTTGCTTCTTTTTACATTCACGACTTTGTCAATTGCTGTGCGGTCACCTGGATGTGCTGCTCCGGCTCTCAGCCACTCACTGAACCGAGCAGACTCAGAGAGAGGTGTGAGTGCAGTGGGCAAGCAAGACCTTGTGCTTGCAGGACAATACTGGTGACATTTGGAAAGTTGCTAAGGTTTCTTTTTCCAAAAAAAAAAGTTACTAAAGGGGTCTGAAAAGTTGCTAAGTTGGGAACACTGGTCTGCACTGACAGCTAGATAAAAGGCAAGCTAAGCTCCGCCTCTCATCAGAGAAAGAAAATGGAGAGGGAACGTGGGGTTTTTCATTGATGCACATTCTATTTGAAAAGCAATAAAATACACAGAGTAACCAAATGATGCCCTGACTTGTGTTTTTTTCTTGAAAACAATTTGCGCCTCACTTCCGATCTCTCCCCCTTGGGTCATGTCTCCCTGGTTGAGAACCACTGTTCTACAGCATTGAATGTAATTGTTCCCAAATTGTTGTGGTATAAGAAGAAATCTATTCAGGACATGCTATAATTGGAAAATATTTAACTTCGGGTGGTAATAGTAACTCTGCTTCATGCCTGCCCCCTGCATATAAGTCCATCATTGATTATTTTCCTATTACAGCATGCCCCCATTTTTTCCCTTACTTTTTTCCCTATATACGACCTGGAAACATTTTAAATCAATTCTAGCTGATGGTAAGACCTTCTTTTGAGACATACCCAGTTGACGATATTAGGCTAGCAGAACATTTTCTGAACTTTTTTTTAGCAACATTTGGTTTCACAAAAGTTTAATCTGCATGTTCAGAGAATGTTTTTATATCACATTAGTTCATACTGTATTCCTGCAACACTTTTTATTTGCAAAAACACTAACACTAATGTTTTTTGCCTAACTGGAAATATGTGAGTAACTGCTTCATGGTATTTATATGGTGAAGCATGTTAGTACTGCAGCAGATGAACATTGCACAAACATTATTTTGGCTTATTCTTGGTTAACTTTCTAGTATTTACTTACTTATTTACTGATTATGGTTAGCTGGGTATGTGCTCAGTGCCAAGCAATTCTATGGCATGGAGAATATTAATATTTAGAGGTCCAAGCACAAACGGTGTGATTGAGTATCACACCAAATATTAATTATTGAGGATTGTCACCAAATTTCTGAAGTTAGGCCAAACATTCTAGGACTAGTTGGCAAAAGTTAGTTTAGCATTTTTTGCTATGTGTCAAGTTTGGTCATACAAAGGGAGAAGAGCTAAGATCAGATAGATGTTTATGAGGAACTGTAAATCTGATCAAGCTGAAATTTGGTATGGGACATGTATGTGCTAATCTGTAATGGATTCTCATGATGACTTAATTACTGAAAAAAACATGCCTGTCATTGGCCAATCAGATATCAGCAGATAATTGAAAAGTTTCCCATTAAGCTATTGCGACAAAACTTGAATAGAAAGTTCAGGGAAGGACCTCCTAGTATCTGATGCAATCTCAATCAAATTGGCTAGAAGGGGGGTGCTGCTCATGGTCATAGGGGTCAGCGTTAAGTTCAAATAGCTGTTTCTCAGAAACCAAAATTCCAATTGAGCTGAATTTGGTGTGCGCGTTCTGCTAAAAAAAAGTCTGCTTTCTGCCAGTCGGCTTTCAGCAGGTAGGTTACACAACTAGCATTGATCTATCTTCACAAAATGTGATATGTGTAAGTATGTTCACGTATGGTCTCTTTATTGTTCTATGAATCTTGACAAGAACTGGCCAGTGGGGGTGCTATATGCAAGGAGTGTTTGGACCCCGCAGATTGCTGCTTATGGCTATATTACTATGATTATTAGCAATAGAAGTAGTTGTATTATTGTTGTTGTTGTTGTTGTTATTATTATTATTATTATTATTATTATTACTATTATTGTTGTTGTTGTTGTTGCAGTAGTAGTAGTGATATTTCCTACCATTTTTTAAGTTTCAGTTTCCACCTCTGGTTCCTTTGTCCAACGGATCTGAAGCACTGAAGGCTGGACATTCGCAGATATCATCTATGATGAAAAATTACTATATATATATATATATATATATATATATATATATATATATATACAGTGCATCCGGAAAGTATTCACAGCGCTTCACTTTTTCCACATTTTGTTATGTTACAGCCTTATTCCAAAATGGATTAAATTCATTATTTTCCTCAAAATTCTACAAACAATACCCCATAATGACAATGTGAAAGAAGTTTGTTTGAAGTCTTTGCAAATTTATTAAAAATAAAAAACAAACAAAAAGCACATGTACATAAGTATTCTACCATGTATCTACCATACATGTCATAAACACAAACCTTTTGAAGAACTTTGTCCCTCACGGTAGGGTTCATGAGATCCTCACTGCTGTTAAACTTCAGTCTCACAAATGCCCTCTTACTATGCACTAAAAAACATTAGCAGTGTTGATATTTAGCAGCTGTTGTAAAACTTCATTTGACTTTAAATGTATAGAAAATTGTGAACTGGATATAAAATTGTAACCTGGAGCCCCATAGACTTCCACTTCACAGAGTGTGAGAACCTGGATAATATTGGGAATGATGATGTTCACATAACGACCCCTCATCTTGCAGGCGTAATTTGCAGAGGCACCAGCAGGGATGCTAGAGATGATGACACATCTGCAGAGGGAGAGAGAGAGAGAGAGAGAGAGAGAAATATTGCAGTTTTCTACTACATTCCCATCTATTACAGAAATAATCTGTCTATGGGTATCATCCACGTTCTTGTATAGGTTTTAATAATAGGACTAATGTGTTATAATGTGTGCGTTCATATAAACCTATGATTTGGCACGTAGCCAGAACTACTGTCAGTACTGCTGTTACAGAAAATTAATCTACACCTTCTGACCATTCAGATTTCAGAATTCAACAGCACTGTGGTATAAAGTAATACAATTCACTCCTTGTCAATTTACATGTCAGAATGACATAATTTGTACACTTTAAAATGTCCTTGCCAATCAGATAAAGAACTGCAGTAATATATTTTATGTACATTTTCTGTAATAAGTTTCAATTTAAATGTTTGAGTTATACTTATACAATAAAATAAAGTGTACAGTACTTTAAAATCAGCAATACTAATCTTATGAGTGACTATTTAAAAGACTAATTGATGTCATTAAAAATATTTCACAATATATTTCTTAAACATTTTTTTTTTAAAAGACTTCAAGTGCTTTATAATTATGTACATTACATTATGAACAATTGTACTGGAATGTTGTAATGCCTTATTAAAGTTGCAAATACTTTCAAATATTTGTTACCAAATTGCAAAGCCTTATCCGCAGGAAGCTTTTTTAAATGTTAATAAAACTCTATAAACAAACTCTTACTCTTTTATGCTATTTGTATATTTTTTTATATTTCACCTGGGGTTGTTGTTGCCGTTGTTGATCAAGGAGTTGCCAATGTGAATCTCAGCACCATTTATCCGTTGTGAACAGCAGTCGCCTCTGTTAGTGATGACTACCTTGCTAATGTCATACACCGCCAACAAATCCAGCCTCCACCATGGGTTATACTCATTATTTGTGTGTGTACATGAGAAGGACATCATGTTAGATGCTCTGCTGCCATCAATAGCAAGGTAAGCAGGGTAAATGGAAGGAGAAGATTGTATTGCTATTCCTCCTAAGGCCACATTGACTGGAGGAAAAAAAGAAATGTGTGTGTGTGTGTATACATACATATATATATATATATATATATATATATATATATATATATATATATATATATATATATATATATATATAAACAGTGCCATCGACACACACACACACACACAGTGGAGTACAAATACCTGAGCACTAATGGAAATATGCAACTGTAGTGGAAAATGCTTCTATTTTGCTTTTTTTTATTATTATTATTTAATCCAGCAATTTTCATTAGAAATTACATTATTGACTACAACTTCAGTGAAAAGTACAATCTTTGAAATATTTACATGAATTTCTGAGTTTCTTAATATTTAGAATGTCCCCTTTTTGCTGTAATGACTGTGAACTGGAGCTGGCATGGACTCCACAAGTTTGTGCAAAACCTTATAATCCGTTTTAGATCACATCCATAGGAGTGTCGTATGAACACATACTTCAATAGGAGAGAATAGGCATTTGTACAATGCAGATAACATGGTAAATATCACAAATGTATGTTACAATTAAGGACCTAGAAATAGTGCAGAATTGCCAATATTAAATATTCAAAATCTTGAACATTTACTTTCTTTGTTTTAAACATTTCAGAATTCTAAAACCTGTTTATTTCCAGATTTTCAATGTGGTCTCAGACATTTGAACCCCACGGTGTGTGTGTACATATCTGTATATGTATGTATTTATTTCTGTATTCTAATATAGTCTTACCTTCCAGATGGGTCGGCATCCACTGCAATGAGAACATACATATCCCTGTGCAAAAACATGCAATCTAAAATTATACATTTGATTATGTGTCTGCTTAAGGAGAGACGTAATAGGAATAACTTTTTTAATCGTTTGTATTTATTTTTACAAAAATCTACAAAAGGTATTTTCAGTTGAACTTGTTGTGACAATTAATAAGAGATATTAAATCATTACAACAAACTAACACTAGGTTATTGTTTTTTATTTGCTTGTTTGTTTGTTTGTTTTATTTAACTATACTTGAAATCACTTTTATACTTTAAATCAGAGTTTACCTAAAAATAGAAGCATGGGCCTCTGTGAATTCTCCATTTTCTGTTCAAATAGAAAGATAACAACTTTAGATTTACAACAGCTCTCAATGAAGCAAAGGAAAGTAGCCAACTGAGAAAGCAATGTAGCATTCACCACTTAAGAATCAGAATTTTACTGTGTACATCAATTTATATGAAGTGCATCATATAGCAAATATATAATGCATTAAGCCAAACAAAGCCCCTGTTTAGAGAGATGTCTTACCTTGTTCAACATAGATCAGAAAGTCATCTCTTTGACCCTTTAATCTCTGATCTGTCCACTTGGTGTATCACTAAATGAATATGTAGCTTATTTAAAAGGCAAATGCACTTTGTGTTTTACAAATGCAAATAAATTTGCCTCAAACGACAATCTATAACAAAGTTTTTTAAAAAACATGAAGCAAAAAGCTTCCATTTAGGTTTTATACATATAGAAATACATAATATAGGTATAACTTTTATGCAACATGATAATTGATTTATAAATCAATTTATGTCTGTTGTACAAATGTGTGGTGCAAAAGCAAAAATGTCAGGCTAAAACTGATGTGATGGATCAACCAGAATTCCTTGTGGTCATCTGATGACACATTAATCGTTGTTTCTCCTTCAAAAGATGAACATTGTTTAATTGACGTTCAGAGCTGAGCTTTTCATTTCTAGCTACTGTATGAGACACATCTGAACTGTTAAAATACATTTTAAGAGGAAACTGTTCTCAAAAAATAAGATTAGACAACAGCATAATATACATTAATAATTATACACAACATTCATGTTCACATTCATGCTCATTTTGTGGTAATATATATATATATATATATATATATATATATATATATATATATATATATATATATATATATATATATATATATTATTATGCCCTGCGATGGACTGGCACCCTGTCCAGGGTGTACCCCGCCTTGTGCCCGATGCTCCCTGGGATAGGCTCTAGGTTCCCCATGACCCTGAAAAGGAGTAAGCGGTTGAAGATGGATGGATGGATGGATGTATATATATTATTATATATATTATATATAGTAATTGTAAACCAACCAGTTAGGTGATATATAAATGAGACATTATTTATTATTATTATCATTATTATCATTATTATTATTATTACTATTATTATTATTATTATTATTATTATTATTATTATTACTTTTTTAAATATATTTTTTAACTGTTGAAGCATATGTAATTAAATGTTAATGTCAATGGTTGTTTCAGTGTTGTAACACTGTATAAAATGCCTTGGATCCAATTTCATCGGTTTTTGGCCTTCCTCAAGACTTTTTTAGGAAAATTTGTATTTTGAATAAATTTTGCATTGGTCTACTCAGTAGTGTCGCATCTTGTTTGTTTTTCCAGGATGCATTGGAAAAAAGAACTAAGCTAATTCATGTGCCAGCAGCACAAATCATAAAATTATGCAGATACAGGCAAGAGCTTCAGTTAGTATTCACATCAAACATTACAATGGTGAAGAAATATGATCTCATTGATCTCAGTGATAGTGGTATGGTTGTTGGTGCCTGAAAAGCAGGTTTGAGAATTTTTAGAAACTAATCTTCACACACAGCAATGTCTTGAGTTAGGACAGTATGGCTACAGTAACGACATCTTGCAACATCATTAAGATAAATAAGGTGGACAAGCAACAACCAATTTAGGTTCCACTCCTCTCTGTCAGCCAAGAACAGGAAATTACTGAAACTGGACAGGTTAAGATTGGAAAAACTTTGCTTGATCTGATAAATCTTGATTTCTGTTGTGACATGTAGATGATAGGCTCAGAAACTGGCATGAGCAGTGTGAACCTAAATTGTGTCAACAGTCCAGGCTGCATGCTGCTGGAGGTATAATGGAGTGGGGAATGTTTTCTTTCAATTATGTGATGTCATCATGTTAAAATGGACCAGCATCTCGAAGGAATGTTTCCAACACCATGTGAAATCCATATCATGAGGAACTGAAGCTGTTCTCATAGCAAAAGTGGTCCTACCCAGTATTACTAAGATGTTCTTATTAAAGTGGCTGGTGAGTGTATATACAAAAGCAAGTAAAATTTTGCACTCCCGGTGATTTCAGTAATGCAAAATTCATGTAAAATACTACTATAGAACCCTGTGTGCATATGCACGTGTGTGTGTGTGTGTGTGTGTGTGTGTGTGTGTGTGTGTCTGCCTCCTTTCTTCATCCACAGCTGCTGTTCGACCACACCCCTTTTGCCACAAGTATTTTTCCTAAAAGTGTTTGTAGTAGGCCAAATCACTTTACCCAACATTAACCTTTTATACTCTCTCTCTCTCTCTCTCTCTCTTTTCTTGCTCTCTCTATTTCACAACAACCCAGTGTAGGCCTTCCACCAAACGTCATTGGCT
The DNA here is from genome assembly GCF_023375685.1 of Ictalurus furcatus. Classification (NCBI taxonomy): domain Eukaryota; kingdom Metazoa; phylum Chordata; class Actinopteri; order Siluriformes; family Ictaluridae; genus Ictalurus; species Ictalurus furcatus. Next base: position 27,608,495 of record NC_071264.1, read on the forward strand.
GTGTAAGGAGGCTATTAGTCAGTGAGGCTCTAACAAATGATCAGAACTATATCAGTGTAAATCCTACACTTAATAGCATTCAAAACAGTGTTACTATGAATGCAGACTTTAATACACTGAAAAAAAACACACACTATTAACATCACATAAATGCATGTAAATAAAATTGGTTTTCACTTTGAGCACGTTTTACATGTTTCCCTACATTCTTTTGAATGTCCATGGAATAAAATAAAATATCAGATGCCATGATTGTACCTTCTGCCATCATTCATACATTTGAATGACCATGTAATACGAAACAATGTGATAACATGAAATTTAAAAAATAGCTTATATGGCCATGGGCATTGTTTTGACTCATGTTGACGCTGTACAGAACAACGCTCCGCCTTCATACTGAGAGGAAGCTAATGGTTGAGAGGCAGGAATTTGGCCAATAGCTGAACAGAGCACGTCTTTCATGTCATGAAACATGGGCGTAACCACACATTCTTGGGGGGGTCGTGTCCCCCCAATGTTGAGGAAATACCAATCTGTCCCCCCTATTATACAGAAAAAAATATTTTCTATATGTCCCCCTTTAATGAACCCTGCAAACGGATCTGTCTTTTCTTCATCTATTCTATTTATTTATGTCTATTCCTTTTTAATATATTTCCGTTTGTTAAGGAAAATACGTGTCTGCCCCCCTCCAATTGTACACTTTGTTGAGCCCATACTCAACGCAAGTTCGTTGATATATTTTAGCAGCTCAGTCTGTAAGAAATGGAGACAGCAGCCAAGCGTAGAAAAGTGTAGCAGAACATAGAAGATTTTTTTTCAGACAGTAAGTAACTAGATCCCTGAATAGCAGGTGACCTTAGCTTAGTATAGAAGGCATCATACCATGGCTTGGTTTGTTCTTAAGAACGTCAATCAACTTTTGATATTTGCACACCCACGAAGTAGGCTAGGCTAACGTCAGGGTCCAGTTTTTGACCGTTAACGTTACATTCACTTGCATATCCTCCCGCCGAGTTCGTTGTGAAACCTCACGTTGTGACAGACTGTTATAAATGCGAGTGAAAGTGAGTAAAGTTGCACAGCATTTTGTTCCTTTACACTACATTAGGGCTAAGGACAACTAAGTGATTTTACAAATATAAGGCTCAGCATAATGCTGAGATGTTCTAGCTTGGCAATGAGAGATATGGAACTAACGTCTGAGTTGTGGCCATATTGTAGCTATCCATTCAGAACTAGTTATGGCAGTTTGTCTTTAGATTTAAGAAAACTCTTGGACTATGAACTCACAACCTCAACATTGCTTCACCTGTACTGCTGTATAAGTACCACGCACTGACCAATTGCGCCACTGGAGCAACTTGCTGTTGAGATTGGGATAAGTGTGGGATTCACTGTAACCATGACCAGGTTAAGAGCACTAAGTAATCTGTGTGCTGGATGATTTTGCGAACCTTCCTCAGACATTGTGTGTGGAAGATGTCCTGTAAGGCCGGGAGTTTGTTGCCATTAATGAGTTCAGCTCAAAACCAGACAGTCATGCATGCAGTCAGGATGCGCTCCATGGTGCATTTGTAGAAATTGGTCAGGACTTTGACCAACCATGATTTTTGTGTCCAGGGATAGACTCTGGATCCACCTCAAACCTGACCATGATACAGCGGTTATTGTAGATGAATGAACATATAACCTTCCCACTCGGTCACTTCACGCATTTTTAGTAAGTGATTCATCTTGATGAGAGCTTGTGGTGGACCAAGAGCCTTTTCCAGATACACTAGGTGTGAGGTAAGGATACACCCTGGAAGCAATACACACACATTCACACCCCAAGTTATTTTAGCCAATCCAGCTACTGGCATGTTTTTGCCAGGTAAGAAGAAACTGCGGTTAATGAACATATAATTCTTCCAGCACAATACATCCATAATCATTAAGAGAGTTGGTGCTCTTTATACTGCAGTATAATCAGGACACACTGAAAGTTTGGAGGCTGTGTTTAAAATCTATGCTCTAGGTGAGGCTTGAACTCACAACCTCAGCATTGCTTCACCTGTACTGCTGTATAAGTACCACACGCTGACCAATTGCGCCACTGGAGCCCTGAACGAGTGCGATTCTGATGAATTGTGTGGGTTTCATCCAGGTTGTCTGGTTTCTTCAGACAGCCGAAGAAAGGCTCTATGTTGATTGTAGGTGTGAATTAGTGTTAACTTTGTCAGCCATTTTTAGTCTTAGTCCTGTGTAAAACGTCCTTGATAGTTTTTCTTTTTTTAATCATATTTAGTCAACCTAATTCTGTTTTCAGTCAAGTTTTAGTTGACTAAAAGTTTGGGCATTTTAGTCTTATCTTAGTCGAAGAAAACCAGAAGTATTTTAGTCTAATTTTAGTCACTGAAAACCGTTAAAATTTTAGTCACTGGAAACTGTAGACATTTTCAGACCATAAGATTATTATTGTTTAACATTTCAGTCAGTCTAGTCTAGTCAGTGGTGGAAATGGCCAAGATACACTGGGGGACTCTAGTTGGGGAGGTTTGTTTGTTTGTTTGTTGTTTGTTTGTTTTGGGAGTGGGGTGGTATGGGTAAATGTAATATAAACATATAAATACCTCTATACTATATAATAAGAATACACTTATTGTGCCACTGGAGCCACTTGCTGTTGAGATTGGGATAGGTGTGGGATTCATTGTAACCATGACCAGGTTAAGAGCACCAACTGAAAATGGCTTAACGGATTCTTTTTTTTTTTTGTGCTAATTTGTATGTTGCCTTTCACTACAAGAAGTATATCTTAATATTGATTTCTCAAAGCTAGGCAATGTGACATAATAGTCCAGCTAGGTAGGTAGCTAATGTTTGCCCTCTAGATTAACATTTTACACAGACTTTGGGTCTCGGCACATGCGTAGTGCGTTGTGTGTTCGTTTGTTTGTTGTTGTTTGTCTGTTTTTGTACGGCTGAAACATCATGATGAATTGTACAAGTTGGATTTGGATTATTTTTATAACTACATGGATTTTTAGTGACTGCGCTGTTTGGAGTATTCAATTAAATAACGTCAGAGCGGGGCATGGACTTGACTATTCACGGGATGAACGTCTACTCCTCCGTAACTCTATCCACTGCTAACTGAACCCATCTATCGCCATTCCGCTGGATATAACATTAACATCTGACTTAAAGAGGTTCGTTGCAGACTTAGAAGGCGTCCTTTTAAACCTCCACTACCCTCAACCGTCCTTTCAAATGTTCGTTTATTGAAAAACAAAATGGACTTGTTGCATGTGAAATGTCTGACGGATGTATCGTTCAGGGAGGCATGCATTCTCACTTTGACAGAGTCCTGGCTGAATGAGTCTGTCCCGGATACCGAGGTTAGCCTGGACGGTTTTGAGATCTTTTGGGAAGAACCAGTAATTCGGGGGAAAGAACAGGGTGTATGCATATCAACTCGAGGTGGTGTACTAACATCAAAGTACATGGGCAATCTTGTAATCCGGACCCACTCACCCTGTCCGCCCGTGCCTTTTACCTCCCGAGTGAGTTCTCGACTGTTGTGCTTAGCTGCGCCAATGTCAAGGTAGCGCCTGAGCAGATAAATGGTAAATGGCACACTTATATAGCGCTTTACACTGTGTCCCATTCTCTCACACTCTCTCTCACACACAAGCAGAGCTGCCATGCAAGGTGCTAACTTGCCATCTGGAGCAACTTGGGGGTCAGTGTTTTGCCCAAGGACACTTCGGTATGTGGGCCAGGAATCAAACCGCCAACCCTACAATTAGTGGACAGCCCGCTCTACCAACTGAGCCACAGCCGCCCAATGTAATACACAGACTATGCTCAGAAAATACCCGGATGCTCCAATACTACTTCTTGGTGACTTCAACAGCTGTTGGCTTGATTACGCATTGCCAGCCTTCAATCCAGCCTTCAGCCTTCCCCCATTCTTCATTCTCTTTTTCTTCGATCACTTTGTACTTCAACAATACCAGTCACATGCAAAACATCAGTTGTTATTCCTGTTCCCAAAAAAACCTCATCCAACAGAGTTAAATCACTACAGACCGGTGTCATTAACTTCAATCATAAAGAAAAGCTTTGAGAAAATGGTTCAAAACATTATGCTTTCATATGTTTCACCCTTTTTGGATTGCCTCCAATTTGCATATAAGCGGAAGAGAGGTACAGAGGATGCAGTGGCTTGTCTTTTGCACTGTCTTCTTCAACACCTGGATATTCCTGGAAATTATGCCAGACCACTTTTCATTGACTTTAGCTCCGCCTTTAACTCAATTCAGCGTCATCAGCTAATCAAGAAACTACAGTGTCTGCAAGTTCCATCACCACTAGTACACTGGATTTATAATTTCCTTTCTAAAAGACCACAAGTGGTAAAGGTGGGCAATGCATTATCACCCATTATTGTTCTCAACACTGGCGCCCCTCAGGGGTGTGTACTTAGTCCGCCTCTCTATATTCTCTATACAAATGACTGTCAGAGTCCAGTCACCACCACTCATTACTTTAAATATGCAGATGACACTGCCATTCTTGCATTGCTAAATCAGGACAATGATTCTTTTTTGGGCTATCAACGCTCCATAGCACATTTTAGTACATGGTTTGATGATAACTTTTTCCACCTTAGTACTAAGGCTTAAGACTAAGGAACTGGTTTTGAGCTCTTCCAGAATACTGAGCCATCCTTCCAGTTTTATCATTAACAGAGATATGGTTGAAAGGGTGGAGCATTCAACTTCAATCAGCACACTCTAGGTATTTACAAGTGCTGTCAACAGAGACTTACACTTATTCGTAAACAAAAGAACATTTTGACGTATGTTTTGAATCATTGTCCTGCTGGAAGATCCAACCATGACCCATTTTAAGCTTTCTGGCAGAGGCAGTCAGGGTTTCATTTAATATCTGTTGATATTTGATAGAGTCCATGATGCCATGTATCCTAACACAATGACCAGGTTCTCCGGCAGAAAAACAGCCCCAAAACATTAAAGATCCACCATGTAACGAAACAGGACAGTGGGCAGGAAGTAGGCACAGGAGCGCTGTCTTTATTCATAAACAAACAAAACCAAACACAGGTAACGCAGTCTTTACAGAATTAGATACGAGTAAACATGAGACTAAAGTCGAGGCAGGAAACAGGACATGGAAATGAGACCGCTAGCATGCTAAACCTACATGCTACACCGTTAACACCGATATCGATCACACTGGCATCTACGTTACTAATAATAATATCGCACGACGTGCGCATCCACCAGAGGGGTTTAAATACCCAACATAATTAATACTAAACATGGACACCTGGGGCAAATTAACGACAACTCAAACATGAAGCGAACAAACTAAAACAAACGGCACGTGTCCACTTCACCCAGTTCAGTCTCTAGTAAGCAGCGCCACAGTGCCATCTGCTGGCCGTGGCGTAACATAACCCCCCCCCTCCAACGGGGGTCCTGGACCCCTGGGAAAGCTATCTCTCGCTGACACAGAAAACGAGGCGGCCTCCGCCGGGCAGCAGACCGGCGAAGCACCACCCCTGGCGGCATGAGAACGCTGGGCGCCGCCCCCGACGGCACTGGAACGCTGGGTGAAGTCTTCAGTAAGGCTGGAAGGCTGGCGGAGTCCCCAGCGGGGCTGGAACTTGGAAGGACCGGAACTGGACTGGAGCTCAGGACAGCCTCCTAGGCCGGACATGGCAGCAGGACGGCCTCCTCGACCGCTGAGCTGGACAGCAGGACAGCTTCCTCAGCTGTGCAGGGCAGCGGGACGGCCTCCTCGGCCGGGCTAGACAGCGGGACGGCTTCTTCGGCGGGCAGGAGCTCCACAGCTGAGATCTCGCCGTAGGCCTCCAGCTGGAGCTCTGAGGTCGCCGGGTCGACCTCCGGGGGGAGCTCCACAGCCGAGACCTCGCCGTAGGCCTCCGGCTGGAGCTCCGAGGTCGCCGGGTTGACCTCCGGGGGGAGCTCCACAGCCGAGACCTCACCGTAGGCCTCAGGCTGGAGCTCCACTGTCCCCATTGCCCCCCCCCAAAAAAAGTTGTGGGCTAGCCTTCAGTTCCAGACTGGGCAGCATGAATGGATCTTCCACAGGGCAGCAAGGTGGAGCATTGTTCTGCTCCACAGGACGGGGTTGAAGCGGTAAGTTACAGAGCAGCTGATTTACTTCTTCCTCCAACCACTTCATCTGCTGCCTCCATTGCGCAGCTTCATACTCCACCTGCTGTCTCCTGACCACAGCTTGGTGCTCCTCCTGCTGCTTGCGCTGCCAGGCGTAGTACTCCTCCGGTGTCAAGAAGTTCCAGTAATAAAGAAATTTCCTGACTCGGGGTTCTCCTGCTACTTCCATTGCTTCGGCGCGATATTCTGTAACGAAACAGGACAGTGGGCAGGAAGTAGGCACAGGAGCACTGTCTTTATTCATAAACAAACAAACAAACAAACAAACCAAACACAGGTAACGAGGTCTTTACAGAATTAGATACGAGTAAACATGAGACTAAAGTCGAGGCAGGAAACAGGACATGGAAATGAGACCGCTAGCATGCTACACCGTTAACACCGATATCTATCACACTGGAATCTACGTTACTAATAATAATATCGCGCGACGTGCGCATCCACCAGAGGGGTTTAAATACCCAACATAATTAATACTAAACATGGACACCTGGGGCAAATTAACGACAACTCAAACATGAAGCGAACAAACCAAAACAAACGTCACGTGTCCACTTCACCCAGTTCAGTCTCTAGTAAGCAGCGCCACAGTGCCATCTGCTGGCCGTGGCGTAACACACCACCATATCTAACGTGGGCATGAGGTACTTTTCCATATGGCTACCTCTCTGTGTGCTAAAACCACCTCTGGTGTTTATTGCCAAAAAGCTCTATTTTGGTTTCATCTGACCATAGAACCCGATCCCATTTGAAGTTCCAGTAGTGTCTGGCGAACTGAAGATGCTTGAGTTTGTTTTTGGATGAGAGTAGAGGGTTTTTTTTTTTTTGAAACCCTTCCAAACAACTTGTGGTGATGTAGGTGACTTCGGATTGTAGTTTTGGAGACTTTCTGACCCCAAGACACAACTAACTTCTGCAATTCTCCAGCTGTGATCCTTGGAGATTTTTTGGCCACTCGAACCGTCCTTTTCACAGTGCTTTGTAAGATCACACAGTAAGATTACATTTTAGGGAATATTTTTTAACCTGAAGTGCATGTGGAATTGTCAGACATTGTTATTAACCATATATAATTATTAACTGCTTGTACGTAAGGCCCTATACGTATAAGCAGAACTGTTAGTGACATTGGTGTTTAATTAACTGGTAGTATTCTGGTAGGATATTTTTTCCACTTTTTACTGAAACCATCTTACTGAATACGCATGAATTAACCAATGAAACGCAGTTCTCCTGACAGACAAAACGCTTTACGTGAGGTATACGTCCGTGCCGTCTTGGGACAGCACCCCCATGTGGTGAGGTATTATTCTGCATGGTCAGAAGATCAGCTGAAGGATTTGCTGGTGCAGGTGTCCCGGGGTTTGAAGTAAATCCACTTTGCTTCTCTCGCTCATATGGACATCAAACCAAGTAGGTCAGACAGATCTAAGAATGTAGTCCTGGTTTATCCGGGATAGTTTATTCTAAAGCATCATGTCCTCTCTGTTTGCAGGTAATATATTTATATCGATGAGAGCGGCTGTTCATAACGCAGATGTCCATGGATCACGTGCAGATGTTGTGTACAAAATAGGTTTGTGACAAAGTTTGCACTTCATGCTGCAGTTTGAGAAATTTCTGATTATAATAACAACACTTCCTTCCTTCTTTAGGAGATCTTAGTCATGTGACTCATGTGAACAGACCAAGAGTGGAAGATAGATCCAGCAGATTTTTAGCCAATGAGATCCTGCAAGTGGTAAGACATTACTCCTCTATGCTAATTGATCTTTCTATATACACTCGATGAACTAAGCATGCCGGTCTTTCAGGACTACAGGAATCTACCTAAAGCAGATGTTTTCGCACTGGCGCTCACAGTGCTAACTGCCTGTGGGGCAAAAGCACTCCTGAGGAATGGGGAAATGTGGCACGCAATACTCAGAGGGAAATCCCCAACCTTAGCTCAGGTGCTGTCGGAAGAATTTCAACAACTTCTTAAGGTTTGTTACATCTCGATGAGTCTCTGATAAGCATGACACTTGTGAGGTTTCTTGCATTGAGCAGTTGTGAGCAGATATCCAACACGAGACTGTGGTCAGAAAGTGTCGATTAGTATCCTATAACAGCAGGTCTGGCAGGTTTATATAAATACATTAGCGTTTCTATAGTAACAGCTTCAAATCACAGAAATGGTAAACAGACGTTTATTTAACATTTATAAGTTAAGGAGTCTCCAGTGTCAGCACTTAGACTTATTAACTTCACAAGACAGAAAAAGAGACGCTGGTGAGGGGACAACTGTTTCTAGCTGCTTTAATGAAAACTTTCGCAGACATTAATTGTAACTGTAAATGGATAAAAAGTGCGACTTTCATTTATGATTTTTAAAAAAATGCAATTGTTAGCAATTGTTGTGGCATTAGAGGAATAAAACACTTCAGGAATAATCGACTTTGGGCTAGTAACAGTAACTCTACTTCGTCACACCACCTCGTCGGCGATTATTTTCTTTTAAAATATTTGTACGTATTTATCGCAGCTCATGATTCATCCGGACCCCGTGAGCAGACCTTCGTCCTCAGCCCTGAGTAAACACGCCATCCTCCAGCCTGCCTCCAAACTGAGTGCCGACAGCCTGCGCGAGCAGCTTCATGCACAGAAGTTCAGAAACGCACTGCTACTGAAGTAAGGGCTGCACTTATAGGGGTGTAAACTTAACCAGGCTTCGACGTGCTTTCTTAACTCACTTTGCTCGAGTGTTTTTTTTTTTTTGTCTAGAGAGCTGAAAGAGATCCAGTTGTCTACAGCAGCTGCGGTACCGAGCGTCACTTACAGCACCGTGACCTGCTCCAGTGGAAACAAGTACGACACATCGTCCAGACTGCTCGGGAAAAAGATCAACCGCTCAGTTAGTTTAACCATGTTCTGATCCAGACCGTTTTATTTTTGGAAGAAAACATACCCTTCAAGTTGTAAAAAATAAATGATATGTCAGTATACATGAAATTTATGGAAATATGTTCATAATTGTATTGCTACACTATATGGCCAAAAGTGTGTGGACACCTGACTTTTAAACTCGTATGAGCTTGTTGAACGTCCCATTCCAGATTGAATCCTCGTTTGCTGTTATAATGAGCTCCACTCTTCTGGGAAGGATTTCCACTAGATTTTGGAGCGTAGCTGTGGGGATTTGTATTCATTCAGCTGCAAAAGCGTTCGTGAGCTCAGGCACTGATGTCGGGACGTCAAGGAGGCTTGGTTTGATTTCATCCCAAAGGTGTTCAGTGGGGTTGAAGTCAGGGCTCTGTGCAGGACACTCAAGTTCTTCCAGTCCAACCTTAACACACCATGTCCTCATGGAACTCACTTTGTGCACAGGGGGTGTCGTTATGGGTGTCCACATACTTTTGGCCATACAGATGATATATTCTTAGATATATGGTTAAAATATATGCGAGTTATCTGTATTATCTTACAGATTTTAAATGTATGAGTTTCCTGTATTACAGATTTAAACTGATGTGATTGTCATATTGTGTTGAAGAAGCGCTTGAACGAAGAAACTGTTGCGCAACCTGCTGCTGAATTATTTATTTCTTTTTTAAAATTGCACAGCCTGTCGACAGACACTCCTACAGTGCGACAGGAATTTTATAAGTGCATAATTGCTGCATAGTTTGATTGACAGTTACAGCGTAGTTTCACTGTACTGTAATTTCATACAATAAAGATCAGCTTGCACACCTGTTTATCTGTTTGTTCAATGCACCTGTTAAACTTCGAACCCCCAAGGTTGCTTTACAAAGTGTGCAACAGAAAGTAACACCAATTGAAATTTATGCTCACCGTCCACTTTATTAGGGACACCTGCACATTTAATCAGCCAATCATGTTGCAGCAGTGCAATGCATAAAATCATGCCGATACAGGCCCAGAGCCACAGTTTATGTTCACATCAAACATCAATACAGGAGGGAAAATATGTGATCTCTGTAACTTGGCCTGCCAAACGTGGTGTGGTTGTTGGTGGCAGTTGGGCTGGTTTGGGTGATTCATCTGATTGCACATCATGTGTGATTGCACATCTCCTTAGAATTTCACACACAACAGTCTCCTGTATCTGCATGTTGTTATTGTTGTTATTGTTGTTGTTATTTGCACTGCTGCCACATGATTGGCTGATTAGATAACTGCATGGATAGGTGATTAGGTGTACCTAATAAAGTGGATGGTGAGTGTAAGTAGGAAGAGATATAGAAGAATAATATTGTGTGAAGGGAAAATCTTTCATCTGAGATTTGCAAGAAGGAATAGAAGCGCAATCACACAGAGTTTGGGATCGGGCATTTCCACAATTATAATCACGCAAGTAACATTTTGAACACTTCAGGAAGAATTTGAATGAAATTACATAAGGAAATTTAATAGACAATAAAAGTGATCAGAATCGTGTATGGATAATATGATAATAAAAATACACAAAAGCATGAAGAAAAAAAAATAATGACATGAGAAACAAGAAAAAGAGCCGTTATAAACATGAGAAATCATATAGAGCAGAGTTTCTAAAAATAAAAATGAGATTAAATAAAAACAGAAATAAAATGCTATAAATGGAGTTTGAAGGAGAAAATGTCAATCAGAATCTGCATACATAATCAGATACCTGAAGCAAATTTGAGGGATATAATATGAAGTGCAATAAGAAGATATAAAACATTAATAAGTCACGTAAAGTTATGTTTTCACCTCACAGCTCACAGCAGGGACAGCTTGCCCATGTCCATGAAGGTTTCCTCTAGGTTCTCTGGTTTCCTCCCACTGCCCCAAAACATGCATAATGTGCTTACTGAAAGTGAGTGAGTGAGAAACAAGAATGAGAGTAAATATAAACAGAAAAAATGCAAACCGAATCTACTGACCCTGTACATAAATAGATATGTGAAGCTAATCTTTGGGTTGGGGGTTCGATTCCCGCCGCTGTCCTGTGGGTGCGAAGCTTGTAGGTTCTCCCTGTGCTGCTGAGGTTTTCTCCAGGTGCTCCGGTTTCCTCCCCAGGTCCAAAGACATGCATGGTAGGCTGATTGGCATGTCCAGAGGATCCGTAGTGTATGAATGGGTGTGTAAATGTGTATGTGATTGTGCCCTGTGATAGACTGGCACCCCGTCCAGGGTGTACCCCGCCTTGTGCCCGATCCTCCCTGGGATAGGCTCCAGGTTCCCTTCGACCCTGAAGTATAAGCAGTATAGAAGATGGATGGATGGATGGATCTGCAATATGAGCCAATCTTTCTGGTTCACAGTCTGGATCACAAATGACTCGTTTTTCCATTTTTACTAAAAAAAAACAAAACAAAAAAAAAACAAGATCTACATTTGATGGACATTTCCCCAACTTTTTGTGTCCTGCTCAAATGTTCTCAGTTCAGAATCATTTCAAAAACATATTTCCCATGATGATACCTCTGGTATCAGTGCTAATCTCAGCTCAGTTCCCCAGCCCTCAGTCACGTGACGTCACGCCTCAAAGCGCACTGGATAGGTGGCGCCCTTCTCTCACGCACTTCCACCACACAGTATGTGTTGTGCGGATATTCGGCATAGCCACTTTCTCTGACTGCTGTGTGTACATTGGAAGGAGTAAACAAGTGTAAAATGGTCCATAGAGACGAAATATTAAAACCGATTTGGCACGCGTTCGGCGCGTTGGATGTGGACCGGAAAGGAAAAGTGTCCAAGTCTCAGTTGAAGGTAGGAAGTAAACAAACAAAATGAATCAGGAGATATTGACGTGTACAGAAACTTTTTTATTATTATTATTATTATTTTTTAAATAGATTGTTTCCTTGTCTTGGAGTAAAGCTGGATTGGAAATGTTAAGTGACGCTGTTAAGGTTCTGGCGCAATGTGCGCAAATTCTGTGCGCATTTACATGGAAAAGCGCGTTTAATGACGTCGGTGCGAATTGTTCTGCTTTGTTATAAGGGGAAATAACAGCTCCTTTTTTAAAAGAACTTATTTCCCCTTAAAACAAGCACTGTTTGTGTCCCTGACAGACATTTCCTTTAATATAACGAGTTAATTAGACCTCGTTGAACTTCCACCTTGTCTAAGCTTTCTTGTCCCATTTAAACTGAATCATGCTGAACCAAATGACCACCTTGAAAATGATGAAATTAGAAAATTCATATTCATATTTGAACTAACTGTATGTCTAAAGTCATATACGCATCATAAATATGTGTGATATATTAGTCTTGACCATTTTATCAGCTGCTCATAAAGATTTTTTTTTGGTTGGGGGGCAACTTCCTGTTTGAAGCTGACCACACCCCTTTTATATGATGTCTCAAGAATTAAGACATTAAAGCTTTAGTAAGTTGCTCATCAGCCTGGAAAATAAATGCTGTGCGGTTCCAGTTCCAGGTCTCCTGTCCTAATATAGCTGAATGAACTCCCTAATATTTGTATTTGAATTGAATTAGTCTTCTGAACTTTTTCAACACACACACACACACACACACACACACACACGCACACACATACACACGTCACTTCTCAAATCCTTAAGTATTGGCTCACATGAAACCAGAAGGCTCACTTCATGTTCTTATTTACAGAAATATGATTTGTGCATGATCTGTTGTGCAGACAGAAATACATATGGTGAGGGAAAAAAAAAATTCTCACTTCTCAGTAATTTCACATCCTGTCTTAAGATAACCCTGAACACCTGCCATGTGGTTTTGGATTACACATTTGAATAGTTTTCTAATTTAGCCTTACATAGTACCCTGAAGAGTTTCTGCTGCAGTGGCACCGTGTGGTTTCTGCGCTCCAATTCGCAGCTGGATACTGTAGATTTGGACCTGTAATCATAAAGACCGTCCTGTTCTCATCCCAGGACTCTTATTTGCAATCTACATCACCTCTTCTACACCCGTATACTGTCATATCATAACGTCCCGTCACCGGCGTCGCTCAGAAGAGGACTGGTTTCATTCCGAGTCCGGTTCCTCACAAGGTTTGCTCCTCATGAGAGTTTTTCATCTCGAACCGTCGCCTCTGGTTTGCTCATTACGGAGCTGGGTTTCTGTACAGCATCTGTTTGACCATGTCTGTTGTGTGTGCTAAAAGCACTGTTTTATGTCTGCTCTGCCTTGTGAAGGTTCTGTCGCACAACCTGTACACGGTGCTGCAGATTCCACATCAGAACTGTGAGCTGGAGGAACATTTCAAGGACGACGATGAAGGTCCCGTGTCCACGCAAGGCTACATGCCCTATCTGAACACCTTCATCCTAGACAGGGTAGCTACTGTAGAGTCCACCTCCTCCTCTTCCTCTTATCATCTTGCTCTTATCATGCTCATGGTGCTCCTCCTGCACTTTAGAAATAATAAAAGGTTTCTGCTGAGTCTTTTAAGGGGTTCTTTGGATTATTTTTGACAGAGGTATCTTTAAAAAATAAATAAATAAAGTGCCTCCAGGAACCTTTCCGCGAACATGAAAAGGAAAACGAACCTTTAACCCGATTGTTTCTTTTCTCCTCGTCGTCTTTCTGAGGTTTATTTTCTTCCTCCGTCTTCTTTCACGTCCTACTTTTTGCTCTTACCTTCATCTTACCGTCATCATCACCGTCATCCTCTTCATCTTGCACCTCCTGCGCTTTATCCTCGCCTTCCTTTGTCTTCTCATTCGCCTCCTCATCCTCCTTCCCTTCCTCTTCCTCCTTTTATTTCTCCTCGGCCTTCTGTTTCTCTTCCTCTTTCCACTCCTTGAAAAAAAAAAAAGGTACCTCTTAAACTTAAATAATTTGCCCAAAAATATATAGTTAAAGTAAAGTTAGTACTAGAAAGCATGGCACATTTAAAAAAACATATAAATAACTACCGAGTTAGAAAAATTATGCATTTAAAAAAAAAAAAAACAAAACGAAAAGAAAAGAATTTACATTAGTTGATGTCATCACCAGTTCCATGGGGTTGTAGTAGTTGAGAGTGAGACGACATTTCTGAGACAAAATATAAGTCTTATGGTAATATAATGTGGCTTTTACTATCCGCAAAGCACAAGACAAGCGCGTGAATGCGTTAGTGACGGAGTAGATGCATTCATTTCTGAAGAAATTAATCAGCGCTAAGCAATGTTATTGCGATAATGTTTTTCTCACAAAAACATGCTAGTAGGTGGATAGTTTACGCTAAATTCCCCCTTAGGTGTGAATGAGAGAGTGTATGTGTGTGTGTGTGTTTGTACCCTATGATGGTCTGTCGTCCTGTCTCACTCTCAGCATTCATGCTCCAGATCCAATATGTGTATATATTGGAAATATCAATTCAGTAATAAATTTTCATTGGAGTTCCCGAATAAAGTACGATTAAAAATCATTCCCATTGTCAAGAATAAAACGAGCATGCTCGTCACGTCATTAATGTATGAATCGTATTCGATTTCTTACATTATTTCACTCCCCATAAACGGCTCTGGCGAACGTTTTCTAATGAATAACGTCCCGTTTATGTTCATATCGCAATATTTCTAATAGGCAGTAAATCAATATCGTGACAATAATTAAACTGGGCAACTGGACTGTATGATACCATGAGTTATAACGCAGTCATGAGAAATGACACGGATGAGTTCACTCAGAATTCGTTAAGATCCAGAACCAACTTTTTATAACATAGCCTTTAGTAGAATCCTGAAGCCAGCTGAAAGGGTCACGTTTAAATGTAAACTTTACATGTGAAATCTTCTGGGTATTCCCAAAGTGTCATATTTAAATGTAAACTTTCCTTTCTAAGTGTTCAGTACTCAGTAGCTAACAGGTTATTTTTAAACAGTTGCGCCATTGTCTTTATTTTAGCATTTTAGCGCTTTAACATGTTATTCAGAGAATACACACATGCAGAAATGTGCGGTCGAACACGCCGCTGACTAATCACCAGTTAGGAGGAACCTTCTCATGGTTGTGACTTTTTTCTTCTTCTTTTTCTTCTTTTTCTTCATCTCCTCGGCTTACTCATGTGATATGACACATTTGTCTCCCGTAATGGTATTTTTAACATTTTTGTTTACTTCCTTGACAGGATTGAACATGTTTGAGTTCGGATTTAGCTCCGGATGTGTTTTAAACTCCGTTCTTTAAAGTACAAGCAATGATCACATGGGCGCAATTGATTTACGTTGGCCGACGTTAGATGTGATTATAAATAGAGAACAAGCATGACGTGTTGTTTAATAAGTAAACAGTTTTAATCATTGGCAAATTGCTGTGATGCAAGAGCAATAAATCACTTCAGGACGTTCTGTTACAGGGAAATAACGACACAACCTCAGGGATAATGATAATGATGATTTATTGGTCACATATACAGTAGAGAACAATGAAATTCTTTTCTTCGCATACCCCAGCATGTCAGGGAGTTAGGGTCAGAGCGCAGGGTCAGCCATGATACGGCGCCCCCTGGAGCAGAGAGGGTTAAGGGCCTTGCTCAAGAGCCCAACAGTGGCAGCTTGGCAGTGCTGGGGCTTGAACCCCTGACCTTCCAATCAGTAACCCAGAGCCTTAACCTAAGCCTAACCTAACATGTCTTCGAGTGTTTTACTCCATATATAATCACCCACTACTTTGTGTATTTTTAATAGGTTATGTTAAAGTTACTCTGTCGTACATATCTTATGATACAATCGTTATAACATGGAGTTTTCAATCATTTTCACATCTGCTGTACGTCATCCAAATTATATTTTTCAGTGGTGGCTTTGCAGTTAAAGCTTTGGGTGACTGATCAGAAGGTCGGGGGTTCAAGTCCCAGCGCTTCCAAGCTGCCACTGTTGGGCCCTTGAGCAAGGCCCTTAACCCTCTCTGCTCCAGGGGGCGCTGTATCATGGCTGACCCTGGGCTCTGACCCCAACTTCCTGACATGCTGGGTTGTACGAAGAAAAGAATTTCACTGTGCTGTAATGTATACGTGATTAAACAACGACTTTAAATGACTCTAAACGACGATTATCATTATGAAAAAGAAAGTCGAATCAATTCAGATCATGTTCCTAAACCCAGATCTTTATACAATGATTCATCCTGAAGCGTATGATTCAGTAATAACAAGGAATGAAATAATCGTAAAGGTGTATAAAGTTCGAGGAATATAAATCTGAACTCGCTGATCGAAGAGTTGAAGGAGTTCATCCCCCGACTGTTTTGTAATCCCAGATCCAGGGCAAGTTTGATTTCCAGGAGCTGAATAAAATGTGCTGGACGCTGTGCGTCCGTAAGAACATCAGCAACAACCGCATGCTCATCTCCGACGAAGATGCTTTCAAAGTCTGGTGTATTTTCAACTTCCTGTCTGAAGACCGATATCCGCTTGTGATCGTAATGGAAGAGGTGAGCGAACGGCAACATCGAATCTTTTACGATATCCACGCATTCGTTTGATCGGACTCTTGAGAGTCCTATTAAACCGTTGTTTTCGCATCACCCAAGATCGAGTATTTCCTGAGGAAGCTGTTGGATGCCGTGAGCGGGAACTGGAATGAGGGCAGGTTTGTGGACTATAAGGCCCAGCTGAGTTTGAAGCAGAATTGTCTGAATGTGTGGGAGCTGATTGAGCTGGTGGGTATGGGCTACTTCACCAAGGGCATGGACCGCCAGACCACGAGCCTGGGCATCACCGAGGTCTACCAGGAGCTCATTCTGGATATTCTCAAACAGGTGAGAAATGGTGTGTGTGTGTGAAACGTCTTGTCTATGGTTAGCCTATGCACCATATACACCATAACCATCCATATATACTCTTATACCATGGTGCTGTTGAATTATTCATTCGGACTGTTCAAAAGGTGTTCATTTTCGGGAAAACAGGTTTATCTTAATGTTAAATCCCTCGTTCTAATAATCGATCGTTTCTGTAGTAACAGCTGATGCACAGGGACATGTGCGGAGGATGCGCCATATAATCTAAACGTAATAATAAACGGACTAAAAATGTGCTGTTATTTAACAAAAACATGTCGAGGAAAATGTAGAATTGTTTTTATCGTTCAATTTATCATCTGTAAATTTATAGCTGTGAGATAAGTGAGAACATGAACATGCCTTGTGGACGTTCTACAACATTGCTGTGGAACGAATAAGGTGAATGAAACACTTTAGGACGTGCTGCTATAGTTAAATAATCAGCTCCAGGGTGGGAACAGTAACTCTGCTTCATCACACCACCCTGTAGTTCATTATTTTGATATAATAGCATGCCCGGCCTTTGGGTTCAGCAATATAAATAGAACCGCTAAAACATTTCGAAAAGCTCAAGGATACTCCTCCTCCTATGAGATTGAGGTCATGTGACCTGGACGAAATTTAGCTTCTTGTTTACCGTTACTGTCATAATCGGAATTACAAATCTTGCCTGTCATTGGAACGTCTGTGCGTGTGTGTGTGTGTGAGAGAGAGAGATTATATAATATCTAGATGTGTGCCGATAGTTTAAAAACGCCTGATGATCAGGGCCGATTATATCCTGTCAATCAAAAGAGGGCGGGAAAACACATAGATTTAGTGCTGTGTGTAAAGATGATGTCTCGTGTGTGGAATGACAACAAAGCTGCAGTTTGTAATGTCTGCACTGCTAAAATTTTACACCGGAAGTGAGCAGCAGTGAAGCGCGAGTTTTGGCGTTCGGAACAGCACCACCTAGTGGTCACGAGATGCGCTCGCTGAATTAAAGCGCCAGTACACTGTTGAAAGATTTAAATGAAGACGAGTTGACAAAAAAAGTATATATTGCACAGAAAAATATATTTGTAGAGTAGTATATTTCATGTCCAGTTAATTTTAATATATAAAAAGTGTATATTATATATCACCAGTTTGATGTCAGTGATGAAGTAGAAATGCTTGTGTTTGTGGAGAGTGAACGTGAGACTAACAGGAGGGTTTTTACAATTCAGTCAATGTTAATACGAATGAATAACATTCAATAAGTTAATAATCTTACTTTAATCTTCAGAATTGAGTTCATGTGTTCATGTTCATTAGAGTAATGTGTGTTCTGTTGATGAGAACAGTTACTGTCAAACAACATGTTGAAATGGAGAGAATAAAGTTTGTATTTGCATTTCTTTCAGAATTGTAGAATTTATTATTATTCATTTAAAAGAAAGAATAAAAGGCAGAAGTATCGGTATCGGCCGATATCATTCTGAATAATTGGTTATCTGTATCGGCTGAGAAATTTAGTATCGGTGCATCTCTAATATCATTATGTCTCTCCATTCCTAAAGGGCTACATGACGAAAAAAGGCCACAAAAGGAAAAACTGGACAGAGCGCTGGTTCGAGCTGCGTCTCGATTCAATTTTGTACTACGTGAGCGAGGACTGCACTGAGAAGAAGGGCTCCATTTCACTGGACCGTCACTGCTGTGTAGAGGTGAGAGCTCAACCAGGCCTGCGTTTAAAATACGATGCTGACCAAGTGACACTTAAGCGTTTCCTCTTTTTTCAGTCTTTACAAGACAAAGAAGGAAAGAGAAACCTCTTCATCATCAAATGTCAAGACAAAAGCCTGGAGATCAGCGCCTCGGACAAAAAGAAACGGCAAGAGTGGATCCTGGGTATGGCAGCTTTATAGTGTTCCATGGGAAAGTACTTCAGTACTTCATACTTTGTCACATTTTTAATTCCATGAATAAACTTTCTGCTTCTTACATCATATTCCACAAATCGCAAAAGATAATGAACAGGATATTTTCTTTCTTTTGTCCAGCTACCAATTGAATTTTTCCATTTTGCTAGCTTTCTCCACAGCTACACTATATGGCCAAAAGTATGTGGACACCTGACCATCACTCCTACATGTGGTTCTTCCCCTAACTGTTACCACAAAGTTGGCAGCACACAATTGTATAGAATGTCTTTTATATGCTGTAGCGTTACAAGTTCCCTTCACTGGAACTAAGAGGCTGAAACCTTTTCCAGCATGTCGACACCCCTGTGCCAAAGCGAGCTCCATGAGGACATGGTGTGTTAAGGTTGGACTGGAAGAACTGGAGTGTCCTGCACTGAACCCGGACCTCAACCCCACTGAACACCTTTGAAATGAACTGGAACTGCAGCCTCCTCACCCAACATCAACGCCTGGCCTCAAGCTCACTAACGCTCTTGTGGCTGAACGAACACAAATCCACACAGCCACGCTCCAAAATCTAGTGGAAAGTCTTCCCAGAAGAGTGGAGCACATTATAACAGCAAAGAGGGAATAAATCTGGAATGGGACGTTCAAAAAGCACATATGGGTGTGATAGTCAGGGGTACACAAACTTTTGGTCATATAGTGTATGCACATACAGTACATCTGATGGCATTACAGCATGTTAAGTAGGTGCAGGCTGACCATGAATTGCGAATTCCTTGTAAGGAATGGTTTGAATGCTAACCCCACCCCTGACCCTAACACCAACCCTAACCCAACCCCTGAGCCTAACACCAGCCCTAACCGCACCCCTGACCCTAACCCTAGCCAAACTTTAACCTAAACTTAGTAAATTTATATAGAAATTCTATTGTAAGAATTGTTGAGGATTTATGTGTGCGTACATGTCGAAAAAGAAAACATCCTAACTTTTAAATACTTGAGTACAGTTAAGCTTGGACTTCACGCTCTACTTCTGCTTAATACCTCAGACTTTCATTTAAGTATGATTTTTCTTGATTTTGTTTTTCCTCGCTCCTGATCTCAGACACGTTTTGACAAGTGTGTGTGTGTGTGCGCCAGCCATCCAGGACTGCATTAACCGGCTGAGGCAGGGTCTGTCTGCACCCCACCGTGAGGCTCGACAGCGGCGACGGGAACTGCGCAGCCGCCTGCAGGCAGAACAAGCGCTGATGGAGGAACAGATGAAGGAGCTGCAGCTGGCCAACGAGAAGAAACAGAGAGAGCTGGAAGCCATGAGAAGGGTACTGCAGTCCATTCATAACATCAATCACAATCCATCTCCCTACAACCCTCTAAAAATATCACTTTCCCTTAACGTATATATTCTAAAATATAAGCACACGGCGGCCCAAATCACTCCTAAACATCGACAGTAACGTATCGGAAAACAAATTCTAACTAAACATCATTTTCTTGTCCTGGTCGTTTTTGTTGGTGCTTACTTTTAAACACATTTTTCTAGAACCATAGTTTGCAGAAATTATGACCACAGTTGTCTACAAAATGCAAAACACTGACACTGCATACGCCTATTCTTTGAATTTAAACACATCTATTTACCGTATGAACTCTCGCAAGCCGTCATGGGTCCCGACTTGCCTGCTAGTGTGAACCGAAAGGCTACAAGATGTTTACGTTGCTTGCAGTTTATCCTTTGTGGGTTTGTGACGCGACTGCGAATGGTGTTGTACGGGAAAATGGCCTGTTTGGCTTTTTCCACTTCTCATATAAGATTGTAAAAGACAAAACAACTGTTCTGGTTTTTTTTTAAATAATTCTTCCTCTCTTTCTTTGCCATGTCCATTGGTGTCTGACTCAGTCGCAGTACAAACGAGCACGCTTTTTGTGTCATCCAACCAACTTCTCCATCCTTATCTACTTTATCTATATTTATTTAGTGTTTTTGGTCGATCCGTCCTTCACACTGACGTTATCGATTATTTGACTCACTCAGTCTGACTTCGGTTAACAGAATCTCTAACAGCCTTTCATTAGCATAAGTTCCAGCGTTATATGTGTAAATCTGCTTTGTGTCGCTTCAGTTATCGCTCAGTGACTGAGATCGTGCTGCTGCTGTAACACCCAGTTTCACCTTAAATCGGCGAAGGCTACAGCAAAATAAACGTGGTGATAAAAAAAAAAAAAATTTAAAAATAAAAAAAATCGAGCCACATATGCAAAGTGTGGACACAGATGTGAGCAGCGAACTCGTAAGAGAAGCTGTTTCTGTAAACACTCAAGTTCCTGTTTTTAGTCACCTCATCTGTTAAACCCGTCACTTCACTTTCAGACCTGTCTGTCCTCCATTACAGCTCGAAAATCAAGTTCCTCTTTTTTCTGTTGGTGCGTGCTGACGGCAGATACGCTTTTCAGCTTGTAACGCTATCCTGCATAGTTCTGAAGATCAGCTCTCATGTTGAACTACCACACGGATTATCATTAATAATAATTCTCATTATTAAGCAACAGGACAGGGGGAACTGGGGGCTACAGGGGCGGCAGATATTACGGATATGATCTAAAAGATGTACAAAGGATATGAAAAAAATTTCGTCGGTTATAAAGGAAATTGCTGGATATGCATACAGTGCTGTGGAAAAAGTTCTATTTAAGTGTTGATTTGATTGAACAGGGTTTGCAGCAATCAGGCCTGGTTGTGTCTAGTTCAGCTGAACCCCATAATGAATGCAGTTTCATAGATTTGGGGAATTAGTAACTGCGGGGGGGGGCAAATACATTTTCACAAAGGTCCAGTCGGTATCGGATATCTTTTTTGCTTCAGTAAATAACATAATTTAAAAATGTATGCAAAAATACTTCTGTATTTTGTGTTTACTCAGGTTGCCTTTGTTTTATCTTCGATTTTGTTTTAATTTCTGAAACAGTTAAGTAAGAGATGTACACAAAAACAGAAGAAATCAAAGAAGGGCAAATACTTTTTCACAGCACTGTATAAATAATATTTATATTATGTAAAAGAAAAGGATGCACATCTTTCAACTGAAACTTATAAAATGCATTGTTGTTTCTGGTGATGATGGTCATGTGATCTGTGAAACCTACCACGATGAATTGTGGTTGAACTGGTAAATTCTTGAATCTGGTTGGTCAGAAGGTGTTGATTCATTTTCTACAACCGCAGCTCTGACAGTTATGCAGCTGCAAATCACAGGTTTATTCATTATTAATGCGCTTGTTCTAATACGTTACGGTTTCTATAGTAACAGCTCATTTGCAGGGCGCTCTACGTAAACGGATAAAAAAAAAAAAAAAACGTGTTGATTAGTTAATAAAGAAAAACATGATTGTTGATTATGGAGAGGTTTTCTGTAAGGAGTCTCCAGTGTCAGCGCTTTGTAACAGTCAAAGCTATAACATATATAAAGAGGCAAAGCTATAACATCTTCATTACAGAGCAGTTTACTTTGTTTTTGTTTTGTTTTGTTTTGTTAACGCGACAATTTTTTTTTTTTTTTTTTTTGTCGTATTAACTTCTAGAGAGAGAAAAAAAGAGAGACTGGTGAGGGAACTAGGGATTATTTATAGCTGCTATAAACTAATAACAGGAATGAACGTGTTTTGCTGACATTCCAAAACATTGAAAGTAACTACAAATGATTAAAAAAGAGATTTAAATTGTCATACTTTTTAATCATTGGCAAATTGGTGTGGTATAAAATGTGGAATAAAGCACTTGTGCAATTAGAGGAAAGCCACTGGTGTTGAAACTGTATCTCCGCCCCACCCCATGTTTGATTATTTTCCTATACCATGAGGCATTTGCATTTTCTTCCTGATGTACTTAACAAAAATCGATATTTTTCTACACGGAAGACTGAATGTGTCCGTTTGTCCGTCAGAATCTGGACGAGGCGGCGGCGAGGGCTGTGATGGAGGAGCAGAGAAGAATTCGAACTCAAACAGAGCTACAGAACCACTACAGAAGTGACCTGGAGAAAGAAAAAATGGTAACCATGCCCCTGTAACACTTAAATACTCGCACGCATACACAATCATCCACCTGCTTTAAATCTGTTCGAAAGAATGTAACAATCTTGGATCTCATTTGGACCTGCGAGAGTTCTGAGTCTCAGCTGTGTGTGTGTGTGTGTGTGTGTGTGTGTGTGTGTGTTAGGTGCGGCAGCAGATGGAGGAGCAGGTGGATCAGATGTCGGGCGAGCTCAGGTTGTACCTGCAGCGTGTCCGGGAGCTGGAGGACATGTACCATCGCCTGGAGGAGGCGCTAGAGGACGAGAGACAGACGAGACAGGACGAGGAGAATCTGCGCAAACTGCAGGCCAGGTACTATACATAAACACACACTTTATCTATATGATATGGATGCAACTTTAAGTCTGTAAACATTGTGTACTGCATGTGTGGTACGTGTGTGTCAGGCTCCTGGATGAAGAGGTGAGGAAGCGCACCGAGCTGGAGCAGATTCACCTGCAGCAGCAGCGAGCCATCAGTCAGACGCAGCAGGAGAAAGAGCAGCTGGAGCAGCAGAGGTTGGAGCAGGACCGCGCCCTGCAGATGGCAATGCATCAGCTGGACAGTCTGGAAAAGCAGAGACAGGGGGCGCTAGAGGAATACGAGGCCAGTTAACTCACACACACACACACACACACACACACACACACACTATGTTCACACCTAGTTGTTTTACGTGTCCTGAGTATCAGGATTATATGCAAATAGACATTATTCACTTCAGTATTCATCTTCAGAACATGTTTGACATCTTAAACATCTTATGCATTACAACACACGAGGTCCATGACTATCCGTGTGGGTTCCTCCCAAAATCCCCCTAGTAGAGACTGAGTATGTGCCTGCATTAGAAATTATTATTGTTATTATTATTATTATTGCTGCCAATAGTTACAGTTTTATTTTACTTCCTTTAGTCAGTCCCTCCAGGATTTAGCGATTTTGTACTCGCGGGAACGAACGCAAAATCAAGCAAACTCCGCAACATGTGGAGGAGCTTGCGATTTTTCAAAATTACTGCAGATTCGTGGCCGATGCCGCGTCATGTGACGTCATCACAACGCGCATTCTTCTAAAGCTCTTCTCGATTCACGTGCATCGAACACGAGCACAGCTTAAAGGTCTCATTGAGATTTCGCCAATTCAAGTAGTTTTTCACAAAAACACGAAAACTCCACTCCAACAATCACAAAAAAACTCTTTGAAATCCTGTACTATTTATCGATATATTTATTTAATATCGTCTATTTAATGGAGTTGTTGAGTCTCACGATCTCACAGGACTGTGTTTTTTTTTTTGTTCTCTGTCGCCATCTTGTGGTTAAATGCTTATTCATTTGCAACTGACATTTGAAGTAGCGTCCCTAGACCTCTACTAAGCATATAACTTAAAGGATAATGAGTCTTTATTGATCACATATACATATGTAAAATGAAATTCTTTTCTTCGCATACCCCAGCATAAAAAGATAGATTTAATTACGACTCACAATATTGCCATGAAAGGCAGCTCGTTAGTTCTGTATAACAACTGTATAGCCCCGCCCCCCCATTTTCCTTAAAAGGGAAAAAGTTTCCAGAGACTTGTAGACTTGATGCCAAGGGGCACTGAAGCCGGGTGGCTTGCACTGGTCCAACACATTTTATTTAGGGTTTTCCTTTCATTTGTTATCTGTCTGTACACGTCGTAAAACGTGTCGCGAACATGATACGTGATCGATTAAATATAATCACAGGCTGTGAAAAGGAAACTGGAGCAGGCGGCCAACAAGACGAAGAGCTGGAAGGATAAAGTGGCGCAGCATGAAGGGCTAATTCGACTCATCCAGCCAGGTAAGAGTGTCGGCGACCTGGCGTCAGACTCTATAGAGCTTAAACTAAATCAGCACTCTAAAAATTCAGATTCCTCTGCACTTTACTTCTATTCCACTATCTGGTTAGATACCAAACCGGATTTCTTTATACTAGTTAGTACTATGCGACTTACTAGTACTATTTGCAATTACAATAGGTTTTATCAAACGTTTTGATTAAATTAAACAATTTGAACGTCCGCAGAGTAATCCGATTTCCCATGTTTCAGGCAGCAAAAGTCCTCAGAAAATGACCAACTGGGGTCCGGCGGCGTTCACAGACAAAGAGCTGGAATTGAGAGAGAAGATTTGGCAAGGGAACAAGAACAAACCAGACAGTGCCCTATAATCTGTTAAAAATGGTTGCCTATTTGGATGCAAACGTATATATTTCTTGATCCTGCTTTATGAATTACTTGGATAGTTGTTATTTTTTAATTTCTAATAGTCCATTGAATCCGATGAATGAATGAACGATTAATCCAGTTATCTCTGAATGTATAAACATAATGAGCTTACAGCTTTCAACTGAAGTGTAATCATATCAATCACACAAAGAAATAAAACTTACGGTGGGTTTGTGTCATAATTTTTTTTAAATCTCAGTTTCTTTAAATCTCACATTAAATTGTTTTTTTTTTTAAATAATCGAAATATTTTCCATATTCAGGTAATAACAGATGTTTAAATATATTGTCACATGGAAAATCCAGACATTGTAACATGTTACTGTGAGGAACAACAGCTCACGTGTGCAACTGGGCAGTTTTGTCCACTAGATGTCACTCTTGTACTAAAAAATCGTCCAGGATCTTTCTGGATCGTTCTCTAAACATCTCTGACACTGTGCATGATAAGATATATGATGATAATATACAGATGGACTGTATCGGGCTCTTTGATGCTGCAAGCTGTCACTGTTCAAATGATTGCAATGATGTTCTCACACTGATAAAAGCTCCATGATGAAGGGTTCTCTCTTGTGTGTGTCATGTGACCTCTCTCAGGGCTTATAATAAACAAACACATAAGAATGATGTCTGATTCGATTCACTCGTTCTTCTGAGTACTGCTCTTTTGCTTGCGTCGCAGATTTCCGGAACTCTCACAGCACTTCTCATGAAGTTCTCACAATAAAATGATTCTAAAAAATAAAATACCCTCAACATAGTTTAAGTGCAGTTGTGTGTTTACAAAATTTCATTTGAACAGTGCACTGTAGTAGTGTTCATTACTTGAAAAGTTCAATTTAAGGAAGTACAACCTGTGAACCAGCAACAGGGTCATGGACGAACAAGGCTTGTTGATCAGTGTACCATGCTGATGCCTGTCCACCTCCAAAAGCTCCTACACCGTACACGTGAGCGTCAGAATTGGACCATGGAGCAGTGGAAGAAGGTGGGCTGGTCTGATGAATCACGTTTTCTTTTACATCATGTGGACAGCTGGGTGCGTGTGTGCGCCGCTTACCTGGGGAAGAGATGGCACCAGGATGCACTATGGGAAGAATGCAAGCTGGTGGAGGAAGTGTGATGCTCTGCGTAATGTTCTGCTGGGAAACCTTGGGTCCTGGCATTCATGTGGATGTTACTTTGACACGTACCACCTACCTAAACACTGTTGCAGACCAAGTACACACCTTCATGGCAACGGTATTCCCTAATGTCAGTGGCCTCTTTCTGCAACACTGCAAAAATTGTTCAGGAATGCTTTGAGGAACATAAAGAGTTCAAGGTGTTGACTTGGCTTCCAAATTCCCCAGATCTCAATCCGATCGAAATTCTGTGGAATGTGCTGGACAAACAAGCCATACGATTAACGCTATAATTTCACTTCGCACTGACCACCAACTCGACTCGCGTTGGTTCCGCCATATTGAGAAATACGTTAGAACTCAGAGCCATTACAACACCTTATTTCCATAGTAATGAATATAATCAAAGTAATGACAAGACTTAATCGTTCATGTGAAATCATCTCGTAACACACGACTGAGTCTATGGTTTAGACCAGGGGTGTCCAATCTTATCCGTAAAGAGCCGGTGTGGGTGCAGGTTTTCATTCCAACCAAGTAGAAGCCATACCTGAGTCTATCGAAAGCCAAATTCAACTGATTAAACAGGTGGAATCAGGTGTACCTCCTGCTTGGTTGGAATGAAAACCTGCACCCACACACCGGCCCTTTCCGGAGAAGATTAGACACCCCTGGTTTAAACCGACCAGCTACTGGCTGTCCAAACACTGGCCAAACTCGTAGACCATCTTTTCCAGCTGGTGAGTGCTGGCAGAAAGGAAACATTTTCTGAAATACCACTACAAACGTACATATCATAGACAAATTATTTTAAAGGAAGTATTAACATAAAAGCAATGAATTATTATTATTATTATTATTATTTTTTAAATGTTTGATCAATTTAGTCAAGTAATAATGAAGCTGGAAAATAACTTACCAGTTGGCAAAGATGGTCTACCAGTTTGACCAGCTCAGCATGTGTTTTGACAGCTGGTAGCCGGTCAGGCTAAACTGAATCTTTCACCAGAGCTGTTTTTTTTTTTTTTTTAATGAAACTGATTTACATGAATTAGGAAAGTAACCCTCCATTATATCCAATCTAAGGAAAACACTGAGTACATCCCAGCATGCACGAGCAGCCATGTGGAGAGGCGTGCTCTCATACACGAGCCTTTATCCTTGTATGAAAAATATAATGTGTCAGTGAATTTGCTCTCTCTCTCTCATAGCTATAATTTAATGAAGGCAACGTAATAAACGAGACCATTTTAAGATCTAGGTAAAACTATTTAAGGAAAGTTGCACGTTTTAATAGTCATCCTGCTTCATTATAAAGGCATGATGTTACTTTATAAATATTACTTTTGGCAAAAACAGTCTGGACTTTAAAAATGATTTACGGTTTTTGGGCTCAGACTTCTATGATTTATAGGTTTTGAGGTCTGGCTTTTTTGTTTGTCACATATCCTGGCAATCCTTAGGAAAAATCCACTCTTAACGACTTGCATATTAACCTTTATAAGTAACATGATATTCGATTAAATACTGAGTGGACTATTTTTTAAGTTTAAATATCTTACACGGGGGTGCACGGTGGCTCAGTGGTTAGCACGTTCGCCTCGTACCTCCAGGGTCGGGGGTTCGATTCCCACCGTGGCCCTGTGTGTGCGGAGTTTGCATGTTCTCCCCGTGCTGCGGGGGTTTCCTCCCCCAGTCCAAAGACATGCATGGTAGGCTGATTGTCCAAAGTGTCCGTAGTGTGTGTGAATGTGTATGTGATTGTGCCCTGCGATGCATTGGCACCCTGTGCAAGGTGTACCCCGCCTTGTGCCCGATGCTTCCTGGGATAGGCTCCAGGTTTCCCCGTGACCCTGAGGAAGGATAAGTGGTATAGAAGATGGATGGATGGATATCTTACACATTTCATATCTTTCGATTGAGTCGTTCAGTCTGTCCAGCTCTCTCACATTCTCATCTCTGCAGTCTACTTATCTTCCAAAGATTAACCTTTCATGCTAATACCACAGTCAAACACCATCACACTCATCTCCTAGATGGCTAACCAGCCAAACTGTTATCCCTAATCTTCGAGATCTTCATGGCAACGGTATTCCCTAATGGCGGTCGCCTCATTCAGCAGGATAATACACTGCAAAAATAGTTCAGGAACGCTTTGAGGAACATAAAGAGTTCAAGGTGTTGACTCGGCCTCCAAATTCCCCGCACCTCAATCCGATCGAGAATCTGCAGGATGTCCTGGTCAAAAAAGTCCGATCCATGGAGGCCCCACCTCGCAACTTACAGGACTTAAAGGATCTGCTGTTAACGTACCACAGCACACCTTCAGAGGTCTTGTGGAGTCCATGCCTCGATGGGTTAGAGCTGTTTTGGCCGCACAATGGTGACCTACACAATATTAGAAGGTGGTTTCAATATTATGGCTGATAAATCGGTGTACATGCTTGATCTGGAAATCTCCTATATCCTGGTTCTGTGATTTTAAGTGTGATCTTTAAAGATTGCCAACTTTGACTGATTTACAGGACACAGGCTGAGGGACATAGGATCGAGGAATCAAGAAGGTATCAATTAGAGTTTTGGGACACACCCTTGGGTTCAGCCAAAAGAGGATGAATTTTCCTCTTTTGAAGCTTGGGTCCTCTTAAGATGCCTTCCTTCTGCTACCTCAGCGATAAAAATTATGTAAAACAATGTAAAACCACTGCCATCAGATTCAAATGCCAAGATCATTCAAGGCATGTCTCCCCTGATAAAACCTGTCTCCCCGCTTCATAGCTGGCCAGTGCTGAGGTGGTTCCAGCTGTGCTCTCGTCCAGCTGCTGGATCATCCACAGCTCTTTCTGCATGCATGCTTCTGACCCTTGTTAAGGGAACAGGGTCCCAAATCCATTCTCCACCCTTAAGCTTGGCCGTGGATTTGGGTGCTATATTTATATGGGCTGCTGGCATGGATTTGTTGTGGTTACAGGCTGTAAAGCAGCAACTGGGACGTGACTCTAGAACGTTGGAGAAGAGAACATTTGAACATATGATTGGAATGTTGCTTGTAAAACCTTGGAATCAGGATAATCAATGAGTCCGCCGAGATACCAGCCTATCATACTAATGACCTGTCCTAATACCAAACAGCCCTGAGACAGAGCGATGACAAAACCAACAGGACCTCATACTTCAAGCATTTGTTGATCATTAAAGGCAAGTTGCAGATCAATTTCACCCATTTTTTTCTCAGAATGACAAAAGCTTTCAGTTTTGACATATTTCCCGTCGTTCATCTGTCACGCTACATCACGATGTCCGAACTCAGACTGAACCCGCAGTTCCAGAAATGAGATCGAAACTGAAAACGCAATACGAGGCAAAAAAAACACTTCACCGCTAATGAGAAACACGACTCCACATGTCACGGCAATCTGTTAACACATGCAGCATAGAGGAGACATGATTGGCATGTGAGAGGATCAAAACAGGCGCATGTGATGGCATCACTTCTGCTCCTGGCACCCACATGAAGCACCGCTGCACCGCTACGTCTCCTTCCCGCCTGGACAGAGAAGGATTGTTGCACTGAAATGATAATCTGTGGGTATTGTTTAAACAAACACACAACAGCGGAGCAAACACAGTTCATCTTGAGGTGCAAAGCTGAAGATGACATGGAGAACATGCCTGGACGCGTCCTGGTAACTAGACAACGCAAAAACTGTGAACATACACATACTTCTATTACTGGAACTGTGATGAAACTGTTATTAAACGCCTTTGTTTCTTACCTGCTTCCTGCCCATAAAGAATAAATGCTTAAAATAAATAAAAGAAAATATACAGTCGTGTGAAAAAATAAGTACACCCCATGGAAATTCTTGGCTTTTTTTTTTTGGACAAGCAAACATTTGATCATCTTTGAAACAGTGCCTGTTAATACACTTGATATACTTGAACAAGCTTTTTCATTCATTTATTCAACAGAAATATCATTAGATGTGATGATCTTCTGTGGAAAAAGTAAGTACACCCTTGGCCTCAGAAGCTAGTGTTGTCCGCTTTAGCAGAAATAACGTCTTGTAGGAGTTTTGCATAATTGTCCACCAGGGTTGCTGGAATTTTTGACCTCTCTTCCATGTAATATTCTTCCAGTTGTAAGATGTTTGAGGGTTTTCTTGCATGTGCTGCCTGTTTCAAATCCTCCCCCAAAACATTTCAATGAGATTCAAATCCAGGCTTTGCTTAGGCCATTCCAAACCATCCATTTCTTCTTTTTGAGCCGTTCCTTGCTGGACTTGCTGGGGTGTTTTTGGTTCAGCTTGAACTTTCGGACAGATGGCCTCACATTATCTTCAAGCACTCTGTGATAAGATGCAGGATTCATAGTTGAATCAATGAATGCAAGCTGTCCAGTCCCTGAGGCAGCGAAGCAACCCCAAACCATAACATTTCCACCACCGTGCTTCACAGTTGGTATGAGGTGCTTCTCCTGAAAAGCTGTCTTTGGTCTGCTGTTACTGTGGCCAAAAACTCTATCTTTGATTCGTCTGTCCAGAGCACATTATTCCAAACGTCCTGGTGTTTGCCTATGCTCATTGGCTAACTGTAGTCTTGCAAAGGCTTTTTCCTGGCACGCCTCCCATACAGGTCACATTTGTGCAATCTCTTTCTAATTGTAGAAGCACGCACTTTGACACCAACAGTTGCAAGACCTACATGCAGATCTTGTGATTAAATTTTGGGGTTCTTAGAGACTTTTTGCATCTGATGATCTGCTCTTGGGCTGAATTTGCTGGAAATGCCGACCCTGGACAAATTGGCTGCTGTTTGAAATCTGCACCATTTGTAGATGATTTTCCTTACAGTCGAATCATGTATTTCAGATAATATGGAGATCTTTTTAAATCCCTTGCCAGACTCATAGGAATCCACAACCTGTTTTCTGAGGGCCTTATAGAACTCTTTAGATCTCGGCATGATGACACCACACACCTCAATAGCAAAGGGAAGACCAGACACTAGATATGAGAGGGGTATAAATAAGACGGGTTCCTCCTGCACTCCCTAAGCAGGTTCTAAATCACTGGCACCCCATCTTGAACACCCAATTCTAATTTTTGAAGGTGTGATAAATGTAGAGGTGTACTTACTTTTTCAATGTGACTGATCTGTTTTTTTTTTTTTTTTGGTTCATTTAACTTTTGAAAATTGTGTCATTTCATAGAGTGTATCAACTTCATTATTAGGCACTGTTCCAAAAAGGATCAAATGTTTGCTTGTCCAAATATGTAAAACAAACAAATAATAAATAAATAAATAAATAAATAAAACAACCTGCACTTATTTTTCACATGACTATTATTATTTCATTTTAAATTATTTCAAAAAAGGTTAATTAATTTCTGTAGTTTAGAAAGCTCTCTTTCTAAACTTCTCACTTCCAGTTTAGAAATGAACACAGAACAGTCGATAAAGAAGTGGACTGGTTGAAAAATGTCTCTGCGCCCACGGTTCCGGCATTTCATGTGCACCAGGGAAGTCTGATCCCTGTGACTGAATTGTCCAAGCCATGGAATCCCAATCGTAGGCGAAAATATCATCTGTGGCCCCCTGCGACCTGTGAAACTGTAAGTTGACTTGAATCCTGTCCAGGAGATTCTCTCGGAATGGGAACATTCCTGTTTCAGTGTTTGCTGAGGAATAAATCTTTGGCAGATGAATGTTTTCTGATCCCTTTCCAAAGAGACTTTACAGTATTATGCGCTGACTGGCCTCCTGATATTTGACAGATAACGCAAGGTTTTGGTCACAGATGAATGCCACTAAACAGACCAGTGAGAACCAACATTGTTCTGTTCTTGAGTAAACCACTGGAAAGAAATAAGGGTGACTCTGTTACACTACATGCTTATCTTGGAAGGGATCTGGGATCTCGTGTTCATAAATCCACATGTTTAGATGGACATAAACCGAAAGCTTGGGAACTTGTTCATAAAACTACATGACATAGTAAAATAATTACTATCCTCAGCAGGAAACATTAAAACAGCCAATTTAAAAACATCATAATTTACAGACTGCACACAGGCTAAAGGGCAGGGGTTGAAATAAATAAAAGGGGCACCTCTTACATGCACTTGGGCTCTATAGAAAGGACACCCATTAGGGCACTTCATCATGTTTCCTCACACGTGGAGGAACCTTATAGGGCACTCTATCACATATTCCCCGATAGAAAGGCACCTTAGAGGACACATCATGATGTTTTTCGGCATGTAAGGCACCCTAGAGGGCACTTCATCATGTTTTTCTGGAATGTGAGGCACACTATAGGGCACTGCATCCTTTATTCTCCAATGGAAGGGCACTTCATGATGTTTTTTGGCATGTAAGGCATCCTAGAGGGCACTTCATCACGTTTTCTCACACATAGTAGCACACTATAGGGCACTGCATCATGTATTATCCAATGGAAGGGCACCCTAGAGCATACTTCATCATATTTTTTTTGCCACCCAAGGCACCCTAGAGGGCACTTCATCATGTTGTCTCACACATAGTAGCACTCTAGAGGACTGCATCATTTATAGCACTCTAGAGGACTGCATCATTTATTCTCCAATGGAAGGGTACTCTAAAGGGCACTTCATGATGTTCTTTGGCATGTAAGGCACCCTAGAGGGCATGCCATTTTTTCAGCATTTAAAGCACCCTATATGGCACTTCATTGTGTTTTTTGACATGTAAGGCTTTTTAGAGAACACTTCATTATGGTTTCTCACACATTGTAGCATTCTAGAGAGCACATCATGTTTTCTGGCATGTAAGGCACCCTAGAGGGCACTTCATCATGTTTTCTTGCACATAGCAGCACTCTAGAGGGCACGTCATCATGTTTTCTGGCATGTGATGCACCTTAGATGCCACATCATGTTTTCTTGCACATAGTAGCATTCTAGAGGGCACTTCATCATGTTTCCTGGCATGTAAGACACCCTAGAAGGCTCATCATGTTTTTTGGCATGTAAAGCACCTTAGAGGCCCTTCATCATTTTTTCTTGCAGATAGCAGCACTCTAAAAGACACTTCATCATGTTTACTGCCATGTTAGACAGCCTATAGGGCACTGCATCATGTATTCTCCAATGGAAGGGCAACCTAGCTGGCACTTTATCATGGCCCTTAACCGTTAACTACTCAGTTGCATAAATGAGATAAATGTAAATCACTCTGGATAAAAAGCATCTGACAAATGCCATAAATGTTGGCCTTTTAATTAAAAGTAAAAATGTGACATTGAATTTTTGTAAAAAAAAAAAAAAAAAAAAAAAATCAAATCAAATAAAACTGAACGTCTATTTTCTCTTTTCTAAGGATGCACTAATGCAGCAGGCACAAAATGGGCATAACATTTATATATTACATACCCAATATAGAGTCATGGCATTAGAAATGATAAATATTCATAAAATTGCACAATTAGTAAAAACACTTTAGAGGCTTGGGAAGAAATTACAATGCCACTGCAACTTGACATAAAACTGGCAAAAGCAATGCCACTTGTATTTATAAATAGGTTTATGTCAGGGGTTATGTAATTGCCATGTAGCCACTCAAATACCAGCCTTATTAATGCGTTACTAAAAGCTCTTATGCAAATTTATATGATGCCATTATTAATCTGCAAGTTTTTGAGCGTGAATATCACGGGCTGAATGTGCGTTGCGTGTTAGTCACCATTCGTCACGCTTGTATAAGCCACACTGTGCACATTGTGTTAATTTGTTGTACTGTATGAATGAGAACAGTCAGAATCTTCCACTGCTTCACACATTAACATCTGCTCTGTCTTGCTTCATCGTGAAACCATGTGAAGCATCTCAGTTCCCCCCTACGTGCACCCAAACATTCCTCTGACTGGCCAAAAAGTCCGAATTATGAGAACAGATAACGATCAGTTATATTTTGTTGGGTTTTTTTTTCATTTATGGAAGCCTCTTCATAGATAAGATAATCAAGTATGATTTTTGTATCGCGATCTTTCTAGATTACTGAATGGATTGCCATGATTCATCATCTTTTTTTGTCTGGTGAGCTCATGTACCGATTAGTTTCAGGCTGTCTGTTAGATAAACTCGAAAGTGTCTCTCAGGCCATTATGACTTCAGCCATTGAGTGCATGTCCAACAGATTGATAGGCCTCTTCCAGAACAACACATTTGTCTCATTCCGATGGTTGCAGTGGGACTCGCTCTTCCGCTGCATCCCTCTCTTCTTGCCGCTGTTGCCTAATCTCCCTCTTCCAGCCACAGCTATATTTGGAGAGCAGTGAGAGATACGATTAAGCTCCAGCCCAGATGTTGAACTGGGGCCACACCTGCTGAAAGTATGAGCCAGCTGACACGAAGAAGAGTTCGCAGGAATGTCCTTAGTGTCGTGAGCCAAGCTCAAAATGGCTGCAGGACCACTAGCACCATTTGTCCTCCTATCAGCCGTCATTGTAAATAAGTAGGCTTGGCTTTATGGTCCATTCCCAAGGAGACCTGCGGTATAGCACTCTGATTGGCTTCTTGGTGGCTAATAATCAAAGTCAGCTTTATTGTCATTTTTAGCACATCGCATAGCAATGGATAAAAGATGGATTGGGGTGTTCACAGTTAGACATGGCTGTTAAGAATTCTGACTGCTTGCTGGAAGAAACTGTTCCAGAGTCTGGACTTTCTGGCTTGAATAATTCCTAGCCTATTCCCAGATGGAAGGGGCTTAAAGCAGTTGTAGGATGGGTGAGAGGGGTCCTTCCCGAAAGAGGTCACCTTCCACACACTCCTCGTGGTGTAATAATAATCAGCGCAGAGCTTCAGTCAGAGATGAATGCTACGAAATAGACCAGTGGGAACAAACATTGTTCTCGTCATGCCTAAACCACTTTGGTAATATTTGGCAGACACCCTTATCCAGAGCGACTTACATGCATCTCATTTATACAACTGAGCAATTGAGAGTTAAGGGCCTTGCTCAAGGGCCCAACAGTGGTAACTTGGCAGTGCTAGGGCTTGAACTACTGACTTTCTGATCAGTAACCCAGAGCCTTCAACCACTGAGCCACCACTGGCCTCCTCCTTGGTCGTCTGAAGCTTTCTGCAGTTGGGACTTATTTCCCATAGCTTTGGATAAGATTTGTTCATAGGAACTGGTACTGTAATCATAAAGCCTGTCCTAACGCTCATCTGGGTTATTTTTCCTGGAACCTGGGCCGTTTGTCCCCCCAAGAGTTCGATACATTTGGTCTGAAAGCTGTTTTCAAGATCTCAGGAGAGGTCGAGAGGACAGATTCTCGGTCCTCTTTAAAATGTTGGTCTGGGTTTCGCTTTAAATCCGTCCGACCGAAGTATGTAGGCCAAGTGTAGAAATGCCTTCATTCACAATCTGCTCACTTTGAATCCTTTCAATGCATTGTGTACTGTTTGTTTTGTCTCTATATTACTGTATATTGTAATGATGTATAGTCACATGATCCAGAGTCTGCCTGAAGTGGACGGGTTCCTCTCGGAGTTTTTTCCTCTCCGGCTTGTTCATTAGGAATCTACATCACTTCCTGTAAAGCCGTTTTGTGGTGATATCTACTGTTAAAAAAGTGTTGAAATTTTAACCTGAGTGTGTACCTCACATGTTTTGATGTTCATAAATCCAGATCTAGCTTGACACATGAACGTGAACGTAGAAAACGTAGGAAAGTACAGATAAATGTACAGCATAAACATGAACACATTGTTAAATAGCTTTTCGTTTTCTCAGGTGGCATTGAGCGTGAGCATCTCGCATGTAGGCGCATCATGTGCACCCAGCTAAATGACACTCGTGCCACGATGTCTGCTCATTTATCACTGCAAAACAAGAAGGCTTGGATCAGGACAGTCATAGGAAAAGTTCCGTTCCAGCAAGTGTCTTCTTACCTCTAATTAGGCTTAGTGAGAGTGGTGCTCGAACAAAGGAAAGATTTGTTCATGAACTGTCAGACAGAGCGAAGTCCAGAAAAACATCTCCATGCGATATCTAATATCACAATAATATCCTGTGAGGGGGAAAAAGAAAACAAAAGCCTTGGGATGACTTGGGAGGCAGATCTATGGAACATCTGACTGCTCTTCAAATAGACAGCTGGAAGTTTGTAGTGTTTGGGATGTAAAAAAGAAATGTAACTTGACTTAACAACATTACTCCAGAGAAGATCCAGAGAATCTGAAAGAGGTTGGAGTTATGTAAGGAATAAAATACTCTGTTGTGCATTTATAGGAAATTAATCAATGACGGTTGATTAGACTGGTGGCTCAGTGGTTAATGGCTCTGTGTTACTGATCAGAAGGTCAGAAGTTCAAGCCCCAGCACTGCCAAGCTACCACTGTTGGGCCCTCGAGCGAGGCCCTTAACCCTCAACTGCTCAGATGTATAAATGAGATAAATGTAAGTCGCTCTGGATAAGCGCGTCTGCCAAAAATACCTCTTATACCACAGCGATTTGCCAACAAGAACAAATTTTTATTAAAGAATGACGGATCCATTCATAGTGACGTTTAAGTTCCTATCATTAATTTCGACATTAGAGCCGCCATAAACAGACGTTCTTTCACCGGACTCTCATTTTTACTCTCTTGAAGTTAATAATATAAAAAAACAACAACGAAAACCCACCCCCCGCAGCTTTTCAAATTACAGAGAAACCAAAAACGACTTTCCTGTAATGATGATAACATTAAAAAGAAAAAGTTTTACCTCTGTTGCAAAGCACTGACACGAGAGACTCTTTATAAAATCGCTAAATGAACGTCTCCTCAGAGAAAACGTACACGTTTTGAATCCCCGTGTAAGTTGTTACTATAGAAACAATAGCACATTAGACCGAGCTCATTAATATAAGCTTGCGGTTTCTTTAACAGACCGTAGTGCCAGCTGCAAATCAACAGAAAATGAACAGACACCATCTGACCAATCGGAATGGAGCGTTTAAGTCACGTTCGGAAAGATGAATGCAAGCATAGGAACGGATATTTTGTCTTTTTTGTCTAAACCTGTCTGGTTAAATAGTTTATTTGCGCTAATAACGGAATATACGTGAAACGTAAAACGTCCTGTTACAATAAATTAAACCTGTTGTAATTTATTTTTACGTTTACGGCATTTGGGAGACACTCTTATCCAGAGCGACCGAATGTACAGAAGTGCTTTTACGTCTCTGTTAATAAATATATCCTGATACTGGTTCACTAGGTCATGGACTAAGAATAAAAATCAGTGGAAAAACTCTGTTGTGGAGGTGATATAATAACGACCTGTACGAGAAACTTTACATTTACGGCATTTCGCAGACGCCTTTTATCCAGAGCGACTTCCGTTTATCTCATTTATACAACTGAGCAGTTGAGGGTTAAAGACAGCGGCAGCTTGGCGGTGCTGGGATTTGAACTCGCGACATTGCGATCGCTAGTCCAACGTCTTAACCAATGAGATTCCACCGCTTCCGTTACCATTTATTTTGTCCGACGGGAAAACGAACCCTTGAACCAATGAGATTCCACCGCTTCCGTTACCATTTATTTTGTCCGACGGGAAAACGAACCCTTGCACTCAGCTGTAAATTATCCTTGTCGATGGAACTCTTTTATACGAGGATGTTCGGCGAGAAATAAAGGCTGGTTAATATATCAAGGCAGTATGCAGGGTGGGCGAACCCACTCGAGGTCAGGCATAATCATTACGGGGGGGTGTTTAGGGATAAGTTTTATTTCTAACAGGTAGCTCATTTGACACGTCCCTTGTGGAATGTTTACTGTACCAAAGCAACCTAATACATTAATATTTAAAAAAAGAAAACACACACACACAAGCACATAACCAAACTGCTTTGTTCAGGAATTATGGAGGAAGTTTACAGTGAAAATACAGCTCACAGGATTCAAGTGGCCAATCTGTCTCTTCTAATGGAACTCACGGATGTAATGGAAATAATCTTAACTTGAACGTGACAGGCATTCGGTCTAGTGGGTTAATTATTATTGCGTCTAGAAAACAGTGACTTATGGATGGACAGTATGACACAGTACAGTTACTAATCTAAACCTAGAACTCTGAGAACTATGCACACACTTGGTCCAGGCCATGCCCCCCCCCCCCCCCCAAACACCCCACTTAACCCCATCACGTACTGTAATGCTACTCATGAAAGTAGGAGGAGTTTCTCTGCAGGGTGTACAGTAGGGACTAGTGATGACAGGCACAACTGGTCAAATACCGTACTATTCAACATTTGCAAAACGCAAAGATTTCATAGTCATCAGATAATTTTAACGTAGCGCACTGAAAGTTCGTCTCCCTCTCAGCAAGAGACACAGCGAGCTTGTTTTAAAGGCAGTAGGCGACCCGGATAAAGCCGAAAATATGAAAAATGTCGAGCACAAACGTTATCAGACCGTCTTAAAAATGGATGAAAACTTAAAGCGCACCTATGATGGTTTTGCAACATGTACGAATTTTGTTTTAAAGGTCTCATACAATAGATTTACGTGCATCCGAGATCAAAAAACACTTTAACGTGCTCATAATTTAAACTTCAGCGTTACCTTTTCTCCCCCCCCAGTGTCACAAACGACTCGTTAAATCATCCGTTCTAAAGGATTCATTCTAAGCTCCTCCTTTCAGAGAGCATACTCTGCTCCGACTGGTCAGATGTCCCAGTCTGTTGTGATCAGTCTATCTATTATGTCTGTCAGCGAGCAGCCGATGAAGTCCAGAGGTGGGGCTTTTTCTTACAAACCTACATAGGTTAGTACAGGAAGTAAAGTCTGGAATCACTAACGACTCGTTTCAGCTGTTCAGAATCGATTCCTTCTTTTGGGAGTCCTTTTGTCATGCGCTTTGTTTTTTTTGAAACTTTGCAGACGTTTTTACATTCACAAACAGCTCTATAACACACTACATGAAAGGTAACATCTGGAAAACCATAATAGGTGCACTTAGGTGACTTAATCGAAAACGGTGTTCTATTGCGTACGTAGTGCACTGCGACAGCCTTACCTGCCCTATGTAGCGAGCATATATAGTAGTGAACAGGAAGCCTTTTGGAAATTGGTCCAACTTGAAGAGTTTACCTGGACTGCAAGTGAGAAATGTAAAACTCAGTTACAAGTCAATAACATTAATGACATTACGAGCCACAAGTACATTTTCATCGAGTTATGAATTACATTCAAGTAATCTTGATTTATTTCAAATTATTAAAAAAAAAAAAAAAAAAGAAAAGAAAATAGCCGAATAGAAACGTTAGTGGCATCGCAAAACGTAGTACATGAGCTTAGTGACGTCGTTTTTTTTTTTTCCCGAATACGGGAACAGACGGCGGTCAAGTCCGAGCGAGTATTCTTCGGTTTGGTTTCTTGGTAATGTTCAAAATCACAAAGCAAACTGCGTAGTGTTCGACAGATTCAGAGCACACACGGAGAGGACTTCCCTTCATGTCAAACAGGACGTCTTATAATGACGGAGAGGAAGCACTTTTCTTGGTCAGTATGTCAAATGTGAATGTAAAAAAAAAAAACACAAGTGTATGGTGGTTTCATGTCAGTTAAATGTTAGAATAATGTAAGCCAGAGCATTTTCACCACAGTATAAAAATGACGGATATTTACAAAAAAAAAAAAAAAAGAAGAAAAAACCCATCGACGCAACATCCATGAACATACCCGAGTTACTCTTTTAAAGATAAAAAAAAAAATAATAATAATTTACATCACAAAAACTGACCTGTTATGCATGGAGACACATTCATGTATTAAAAAAAAATCACATAAAACATCAACGACTTAAATAGAAAAAAAATCGATATTTATGTTTTAGTGTGCAAAGTTTTTTTTTGTTTGTTTGTTTGTTTTTTTGTGTAGTGTATGCATGTATAAACATGGATGCTTTTTATGTTAGAAAATTCTATTATATTTAAAGAGTGCATATCAAAGAAGTAAGTGCAAACAAACTGCCTTGTTATAATTGTGCATCTTTGAAAATTATGCCTTTTTTTTTTTGGCGCTCCTTTCTCATCTTAAGCAGCAATTATATTTCTTTCCTAATATACTCACGCATCGATTCGACTTGTAGAGTATGTGCGAGTGTTTTAGAGCGACTGCTCGGTAAGACTGATGAGGAACTCGGGAGTGTTCGGGCGGTGAAACAGACCCGTGTAACGCGCATAAGCACAGTTTGGTGGAGGATTAGTGTGGCAGTGAGTCTGCAGCCTGAGTGCACACTTTGTAGTGATTCAGTGAGAGCGTGGTCCTCTGGTATCTCACTCTGCTCTTCGACAGGCACTGAGGGCTTCGCTATGCTCCTACTAACGCACAGTGAGTCTCCGTGGAGGGAAGGAGACGGCAGTGATGAAGGTGGAGGGTCCGAGTCGTCGGGGCTTCAGGCGTCCGAGATGCAGCTCTGGATCTTATCCATCCACTGCTGCGCGCTCTGAGCGTTCTCCGCGCAGAAGTTGTACACCCTCTTAGTCGTCTTCAGCTGGAGAGACAGTTAGGGGTCGGGAAAGCTTTTTAACTGCGATTATTCGCTAGAAACTAATACATGGCTTGTAGATGAAAATCCAATTAAAAAAAAAAGATATACATCATGCATGATTATACATGCCAATGATATTCATATTAATTAATATTATATAACTTAATGTGTAATATATATATTTTTTTACACACTCCACACCAGGATGTCCAGAGCTCCTCGAAATCATTTGACAATACCAGAATAAAAGTCAAAGATGTCAAATGTTTAACAAATGACGTATAAACGTATAAAAACATACTTCTTGGATTCTCTTTTTTTTCTTGAGGGTTATGCTTCTCAACGTTTTATAGTTCATAAACAGTGTGAATGATTTGAATTTTAGTTTCATTACCGTGCTTTACTGGAAGCTTTTTATGATTATATTTATATCTTGCACAGGTATATCACATGCAGAGTGAGATATACCACTACTCACGTCGAAGAAGGCCTTCTCACTGATGTATTTGGGAGCACCTATGGTCGGGGTGGCGATTACGACCGACTCCACCTCAGCCAGGTCGATGTGGCCGCGGGAGCTGACGTCTTCATCCGTATCGTAATACCTCAGCTGTGCAAACAAGTGGCGGTAAGTTTCTCTGAACTAAAAAAAATTGTTTTTTTAAAAACCCCACACACTGAACGACACGGAAGATAACGTAACACACCTGATGTTTTGTTATGTCCAGAACGAACCATCGACGCTTCCAGGCTTTAAGTAAGGCACCTCTTTTATACAGGACACCTTCAAATGACCTGCGAGAACAAGGCCGTGCAAATAAATAAATAAATAAATAAATAAATGAATGAATGAATGCCCAAGAACAGTGTAATGAGAAGATTAAATCGGGATGAGAGCGAGAGGAAAGGGACGTTTTGATGTTACCTGTTCTCGTCGTTCTTGGGTGTAAACTGATTATAGAGCGTTGCAGCTCGGCGACTCATACCGTTGGCTGTCGTGGGGCTGCTGTCCTCGCCCAGGCCGTTGTCCGGGAGGTGCAGCATGGAGTGGCGCTGATACGCCTGCAGATTAGAGGTAGGGATCAAGCCCGAGACGGACACGGACTGTTTTCGTAGCTAAAAGCAGACACAGAATAGAGAATTAATGATAATGATAATAATGAGTCTTT
This sequence comes from Ictalurus furcatus, assembly GCF_023375685.1. Taxonomy (NCBI): domain Eukaryota; kingdom Metazoa; phylum Chordata; class Actinopteri; order Siluriformes; family Ictaluridae; genus Ictalurus; species Ictalurus furcatus. The sequence continues at coordinate 27,650,500 of NC_071264.1, forward strand.
ATTGATCACATATACATATGCACAGTGAAATTGTTTTCTTCAGCATGTCAGGAAGCTGGGGTCAGAGCGCAGGGTCAGCCATGATACAGCGCCCCTGGAGCAGAGAGGGGTTAAGGGCCTTGCTCAAGGGCCCAACAGTGGCAGCTTGGCAGTGCTGGGGCTTGAACCCCCGACCTTCTGATCAATAACCCAGAGCCTTAACTGCCAAGCCACCACTGCCTCAATTACTCGCGTCTGTTCATACACAGCTATCAGACCACCACTAAAACACTCAAACGATCACAGATGAACATACAAAACAATGCTAAAAATGAAACGGTGACTGCTTGACAGTTTTTGGCTGCTATTAAATAAATCAATCAGTGATTCAGAACGACTTAAATCGAGCTTCGGATACTGAAAAGTCCGCCATGTTGGCAAATATTAGTGACGATAGGATAGCAGGAATAGATGTGGACGTTTCCAAATTTGCATATTCATGAGTAAGTCGTAGATCCCAGTCTTGCTAGTTAGTGATGTTAACAGTGTAGTTGTAGTTCATTAAAATAAAAATAACAACTTGGGAATTTATAATGCTTAATTTCCAGGCTTTCGAGTTACGCTTCATTCCTAAAAGTTAACGATAAAACACCAAAAGCAATCAGGTTCATGCAAATTCACACCCACATTCACAACTGTGTGAAAAAGGTGTGTGAAGTAGTGTCTTGAGATTTCAGATTCCCTTTACGAAAAAGTGTTAGATTTTTATTACAGAACCGTTACCCAGGATCGGTTACGGGACGAGACCAGCAGAAACAATAAATAAAATAAATAAATAGTGGATCAGAAATTGCAGAAATAAAAGAATGAATTAATGATCTTTTTTTAAAAAATAGCATTTTAAAGCTTAGTTTTGCATTTGTTTTATTTTTTAAATATCCTTTCGGTATAGATATCGGCTAATGCTCAAGGTTTCGGTGTTGGTATCAGAAAAGAAACGGTGGCATCGTGCTGTCTGTAATTTTTATATAATGGATTTAATCTCTGAAAAAAATTTTAAAAAAAAGAATTACTCTTTCATGTGGCATTATTGATCCTTTTTGGCAAAAAAAAAAATTCTGTTAAATTTCAGTGCATCCTTATTGTACGAGCTAAGTGTTACAGCTTAGTAAAAGTTAACAAAATATGGAAATATTATATATATATAAAATAAATAGAAGATATTGAAGCTCTTACATTGCCTTCTTGTTTGAGGTCGTCCTGTACACTGACTCTCGCTTTCTCTAGAGTAACATGCCATCGGTCGGGCACCTGCCCAAGCTCTCCCTCCAATCTCTCAATGTCCTGCAAATACAAACACTCAGCTAAAATCCAGTCCAACAACGTGCCGTGCCTGTGCTGCATCCTAACAGTGGTGAGGAATGAGCAGATTAAACCCGACTTACAGCCAGGAGTTTGGTGATGGCGTCGGGTTGGGCGCGGGCTACGCTGCTGTAGCAGGGCCAGACGATCCTCCTCTTGCTGGTGGCGATAGTGTCCAACTCCTCTGAGCTCTCTGTCGGAACGGCCAGCATCGTCCAGTCGTATGAGGGTCCGGTGGACAGGGTCTCGGCCGTGTAGAACTCCCATTTGGTCAGGTTGGGTATGGAGATGGACGGCTTTAAGACAGGCTAATCAACAGGCAGAAGATAGATGACCGCTAGTTTAGTTCGACAAGCGCAGTGAGACGGATTACCGCTCAATTTTGCACAAAAATGCGGTGTTTTGCACAAATACTGTTTTGTTACTGTTAACAAAAATAAATACTGTTAAATACTGTTAATGTTTTGCACAAATACTGAACATTCCAACTAACATCTTAGGGATTCATATTAAATAGTTCATTAATGAATCATGACCGTGGTTTTGTGAGTGTGGAAAAACACCACAGATTCAAAAAGAGATCCAACCAAGTGCTAAAGGCTGTCTCTTATCAGAGCAGGACAGAGTCTCTGCCAAATTCACATCATAACACAAAACTGATCCGAACCAGACACGGAGCATGAAGATGCTTCTTTTTTTAATTCACGAGTCAACAGACGTGTTGTTTTCATTAGGGATGCTGTATGTTTGTTTTGCCAACTAGCTCACAGTGAGATTCAGAAATAAACTGCAGGATACTGAAATTGGATCAGGACAGTGAACGGTCAAAATACGATGAGGCTGCCTTCGCTGAAGTTTTGGAGGCAGAAAATCAGGAGAACAGGAGCTGTTTGGGACTGGTATCCCAAAAATAGACCATGTTGTTATCTTTAATTACATTGGAACATGTCACAAATTTCCTCAGACTAATTCATTAACAAGACTAATTTTTCATCGACACTTTGTCCTCCATGTTTGTTTTTCTTGCTTGACCCCCAACCTCACCCCCCCCCCCCCAGTCAGGAGGTACCGCACCTGCACTTGATCTCAGGAACGCTGCTGTGACCGAACCATAAGGCAAGCTCTGCAGCTGCTTCCTGTAGGGCTTCATTTTAAGGTTAAAAAACAATGTAAACCCCCCTCCCCCAACTGCAGTACCACCGCGGTCCACTAGCAGGTAGAGACTGAGAACAGTAAAAAGCCTGATATTCAGGAAGCCTTCTTAAGTCCTTCTGTAGCGGCTCCCTTCTATAGTTACTTCATCCACAGCTCTTGTTTTCAGCTGAAGCAAAACAAAGAAGGCTGACTATTTTCAAAGGTCAAATACAGACATGTTTTTATATGCAAGAGTGCAGAGCTATTAATCATGACTGTAATCTGGGATGGCAGATCGAAATGTTTGGAGACGATAGTGGAGACGACCTCGTCTAGATGAAGTGTACTGGGGTAAAAGCCTGGAAGGCTGAAGGACCCACGTGTGCCAGCCTGTCTGTGTGAACACAAACACACCCAAATCCAATATCCTATTTCCTCCCACCCTTACCTCTGCCTCTGAAGGGCTGTACAGGTAGTTGAAGAAGATCGGACTTCTGCGGTGCATTCGGTTTATGCACTCCCAGATACAGATCCCTCTCTTGGCCTGCTTGTCTCCTTTATCCTCAAACAATGTGCCTTTATAGTGAGAGAGAAAAAAAACAACAACAACAACAAAGGGCTGCTTGTTAGAAAAGCTGTCAAGCGTAACACAAGCAGGTGAGAGATCACGATGAGAGATAAGGGATCAGGGATCCAGATAAAAACAAGTGTGGTAAGTGCTTCACTACAGGCACGTGCTACTCTGGCACATTCTGAGTGCCACACAGACTGGTATCAAATGAAGAAGCAGCCTTTTGTTTTTATGCAGCAAAGACGTGGAACAAATTACCAACAAAATTCAGTTTTTAACTGGGATGTATTATTTGCGTTCCTGCTAGATTATATTTATACCAGTACTACAAGGTGTCCCATGAGTCCAACGTTATAGGGTCAATGTACATTTTCTACAGACCATGGAAGAATGAATCCAAATAATTCTCCTCATCGGAATTTGCGTATTGAGAAAAATCCTAGCTTCTGCGATCTCTCCGATAGGTCCGTTTTTGTTTTTTTCTAGTCTCATGGTGGCCTCCTTCAAGAGGTGCATCGACACCTCTTTGGACCACATGCCGAGAGTTTCCACGAACAGCGACAGTACCAAATGCAAATTCAACACTTGGAACCAACTTTTATTGAATTAATGCGTCAGGAAATAATGAGGAAACGGGCCACAGCCTGGCCATGAAACTGCTTACGAGTGAAGTGTCCGAATACTTCTGACCCTGTGAAAATGGAGGGACTATGGGGGGAAAAAAAAAAAGCATGGCTGTAAAATTCGGAACTATTTTTGTTCAAGGGGTTTAATTAATGCTGAACGTCTACACTTCAATCGCATCTTGATTGCTTCATTTCAAACCCGTCGTGGTGGTGTACGGAGGCAAAATGACAAAAAACTGGGTCAATGTCCAAATACTAACGGACCCGACGGAATGAGTCAGGGCTTTATAGTGTAGCTAATTTCGTGTTCGGTATGGTCTACTACTCGTACTCTCTATTCACTACACTGGAAAATCAAGATATTCCATAATCACTATTATGGGGATTGAAGTAAACGAATTCGTACTTTACACAACACCGGTTTGCTTATCTTTCCGCCATGCAGTGCATTATGGGTATTTCGTGGCTGCCAGAGGAACGCTATCTTTCATGGTGTGTAAAAAAACAAACAAACAAACAAATAAATAAATAAAATCACTGGATATTCTCCATTATATTCATGAACACCATTACAATTGTTCACGCCTTCTTTTAAATTGAGCGTCTGGAACATTCCATTTAAATCCCGAGTCGTTTTCAGACGTGCGACTGAAATGAGATACAGACGCGGTGATGCAAACTCAGTCTGAAGTTGGAATTAACGCGACTCGATTTGAGCTCGATGCTCGTCGTCGTTTCACGAAGGTTTTCTCGGGTTTTAGTTAGTTAGTTAGTCACCATAGAAACAAATTCCTCACTCCGGCTGGTTTCACACGTGAGATCGAGCTAGTATTATAACCACAGCGCTGTTGAATTCTCGATTCTGACTGGCTGACACACGCTCTGAGGTGTGCAATTATTTTTCCGTAAACGCCACGGCTAAAGTAGTTCCATCCAGTCAGGCCTTGGCCGCATTACAGCTCCAGATCACTTCGCCGAGTGAACTGAACTAACGGAAAAGTGTTAGCCTGGTGTCCACCACAGCACACACACATCTAACAACAAACAAAATGGCAGAACATTTTGATTTTCCAGAAATACGTATGGGATAACTGACGACGGGCTGTTGAATTACTAGAAAAATAACACGCAGTAATGCGGCCACGAGGTGAAGCGGAGGCTTGGCCATTCACATGCAGTTACTGGAGAGAGAGAGAAGAGAGAGAGAGAGAGAGTACGAATGATTGCAGTAATGAGACAGAACGAGTATCAATATTTAGTTATTCATTGTTTTTTTCTGCAGTAATAAAAAACTGAAAACCCTGTGAACATGTAGGCTTATCGATTATTTATTTATTTAAGTATTTGTTCTATTTTTATATCATCAGCATGAAACAAAAAAAAAAAACCTGTGAACTCTCTCTCTCTCTCTCTCTAATAACTGCATATCAGTGGTTCAGGCCTCCGTTACTTGCTCTATAATGACTTTTTGGAATTAGCAGGAGGCTTGAGATGGGATGCGTAATAAATTAGTTCCACAAACACGAGCGTTTTAAGGACAAAAACCTGACAAAAGTCTCGAAATAAAAACATCTGAACAACGTCTTCAGGCGTGGGAACCGTGGTATAAGCGGAATAACAGACTCCGGTCTGTTGAATTATTAGAAAATAATGCACGCCTGACATGTATCGGATCATTTTTCTACTAATTCAACGGCCCATCGTCGATTATTCCTTACTTAAATTTCACGATTCAGCATTAATCAGACTGATCCTCACCCCTTTTGCTGAATAAGACACGATTGGACGTGTTTTGTAGATTTGTCTGAAAGTATAATGGAGAATATTCCTATTATGACTGAGGTATAAAACAATATTTGGGGAGAAAAAAAAAAAAAAAAAAAAAAAAAAAATCGACAGATAATCAAAAATAGTGAGATAAAACATCTTATACCTCAGTGGCTTGCTAGGAATGATATATTGTTATTTATTTTTTTAAAAAATGACGCTTTTTATTCGTTTATAGTTTTTATATTCGTTTTTTTTTTCCTTTCTTGAAGACTTCCAATGAAAGAAAACTTTACCGCTGACTATGACGAGGCTCTGACACTGGAGACTCCTTTTAAATAAATAAATAAATAAACAAACAAACAAACAAACAAACAAACAAACAAATAAATCAATCCACTTTCCAGTTTGAAAAGAACAGGGAGTAGGGATTATTTCACACAAAGGCTTTACTTTTTATTTGCTGAACTATTACTGTCTTATTCCATTTCATTATAACTCTATTTAATATAACTCGTGTTTCCTCAGTCCCATGTTATAAAGATAAATGTGAATAACCTGACACGACATGGCAGATTACTATAATGTAGTAATTATATTGTTTAATCCCCATCGTCCCCTCATACGAACCGTGCTCGAGGCGCTCGTAGTCCGAGTCCAAGAGGAAGTCCTTGAAGCGATTGGAGACGTAGTGGTACGCCAGGAACTTCAGATAGTACTGATTGAACTCGAATTCCAACGGGTACTGGTTATGGACCTGGAACGAGAGGGGTCAGCCCAGTGGATTAGCGCCATATAGCCAACAACGGCTAATCGTACAGACATGTTAGCATAATCCCATAAGCTAATCGTTACAGACAAGAGGCTGAGCTCAGAGGGAGAAGCCTTAGATGTTAAATCATCTAGATGAAGGGACAAATGGGAAATTGCAGTAAGACGGACAACGACGAGGGCCGCCATCCAATTGTCAGCTGGGACCAACTCCGCTCTAGTTCTCACATTTGGGGCCATCTGTGTTTGTTGGCAAAAACAACAGCTGCTTGTAAGATGAGGCAGTTCTATTTTCAGACGCTTTCTGCCATACTTCTCTGCGCAGGTCACTTTGGGCATCCGAGCCTCGGTTTCGTCACCCTCACTGGGAAACAGCGTGGATGAAGCAAGAGACTGGGAGTGGTGCTGAGGTCCCAGCTGGGAGTGAGAGGAGTCTTTAAGCTTGTCCTGCATATTAAAGATCGCCAGATCTCACTCTCTGTTTAAACCACACTGGCTGGAATTGAGTGAGCTCGAACCCCCTGAACTAAGCGCTGATATAAAAGCGATGACGACAGAAGACGGCCAGAAGGAAATAGCTGTGTTTTGGGGAGGTTGAAAGCTGTGAATGAAAAATGCTTTCTCTGCAAAGGGGATCGGTCCAAATGACCTTGCGTTCCATGGTTCCATATATAGATATCTGTATATGTGCTGCATATGCGGCCACTTTGAGGACCGAACGCAGGTAGCATTCAACGCCTCTAGCTATATTCATGCAGCAAAGCCGGAAATTCTGTCCCAAATACGGCGCCTGCAACAGAAAAATCACATGACTGAAATGCTAGGCTACGCACGCTGCTTAAGGACAACCAGGACGAGGTGACGCTATACGGCGACGCAGAACCATAGCGGTCATTTCACGATTTATCCATTTGCTCCCACGCCACGCCTAGGTACTTGCCTGGTGCACGCAGTCGAGGAACTGCAGGAAGATGGGTGTGAAGCCACTGCCCTGGCTGCTGGGGGTCAGGTTACTGCGCTGGCTGAACTTGTGTCCGAACGACAGCCATTCCTTCTCCACCAGGACCTGGAAGCCCTCCAACGTCCGGTAGAACGGGTCACTGAGCAGCTGCGCCAAAGACACCACCTGCATGAGGAACGAAAGGGAGTGACGAGCAGGAGTTACAGTTCCCACTCGCGCACAATCAAACAGAACTAGAACAAACAGGAACGAACGGTACTCGTGAGAGAACGGCTCGAATTAACACGGATCATTCGTCCGACTTGGTGAAAAGACTCACATGATCAACGTTGACGTTTCAACAACAATATTTACACCGTAGCAAAATTTAAACCTAGAACATTTTAAGATTTTATCAAATCCAAACAAACACGAAAGTATTTCTGTCCGTTCACGCCACATTTGCTGTAAAACGTTGTTTGTGTGCCACACAAACAGTACCAACAAACCAGGCTGTTCTCACTGTTTTCATTCTATTGTTCTTCCATGTTACATGTTCATCTGAGCGAACAGTTTTCAGCAAGAACCAAAACACATCCAGCTGGAACCATGGGTGCTAAACCAGTCACTGATGGAAAAGGTATAGATACTTTCCAAAGTGCCAAACAGTTATTTGTTCAGTGAGGACGTAACGCCCGTATGGAATTCTGTTTTTTAACCTCTCTAGTCGGATATGCTTTGTGTCATCTGGAAGAATTGAGAACTAACCTACAAGAACATGCGGTTCTGTTTCGCCCAAACAGAGCAGGCTAGCAGCCAGAGAGAGCCAGAGCATGTGGAGCCTATTTAATCAGAACAAGACAGAGAGATGGAAAGATGGAGAGAGTGAGAGAGAGAGAGAGAGAAGGGGGGGGGAGGGGGGGGAGGGGCGGATGGAAAAGACAGAGAGAAAGAGAGATAGGGGAAACAGAGACAGAGTGAGGTGGTGAGAAAGAAAGTGACAGAGAGAATGAAATGAAAACAGAGAGATGGAGAGAGGAAAAGAAAGAGACAGAAAGACAGTTAGAAAGAGACAGACAGTCTCAGAGAAAGGAGAAAGACAGAGTCTGAAAGAAAGGAGAAAGAGAGAGACAGACAGTCTGAGAGAAAGGAGAAACAGAGAAACAGATATAAAGAGAGAGAAAGAGAGAGAGAGATAGGAGAAAGAGAGAGACAGACAGTCTGAGAGAAAGGAGAAACAGAGAAACAGATATAAACAGAGAGAAAGAGAGAGAGAGATAGGAGAAAGAGAGAGACAGACAGTCTGAGAGAAAGGAGAAAGAGAGAGAGAAAGGAGAGAGTCTGAGAGAAAGGAGAAACAGCGAGACAGACGGTCTGAGATAGGAGAAAGAGAGACAGTCTGAGAGAAAGGAGAGAGAGAGAGACAGAGAGAGAAACAGATATAAAGTGAGAGAGAGATAGGAGAAAGAGCGAGACAGACAGTCTGAGAGAAAGGAGAAAGAGAGAGACAGACAGTCTGAGAGAAAGGAGAAAGAGAGAGACAGACAGTCTGAGAGAAAGTAGAAAGTGAGAGACAGACACAGAGAGAAACAGATATTAAGAGAGAGAGACACACACAGAGAGAGAGAGAGAAACAGGTATAAAGAGAGAGAGAGAGAGAGACACAGAGAGAGAGAGAAACAGGTATAAAGAGAGAGAGAGAGAGAGAGAGACACAGAGAGAGAGAGAAACAGATATTAAGAGAGAGAGAGACACACAGAGAGAGTGAGAGAAACAGGTATAAAGAGAGAGAGAGAGAGAGAGAGAGCGGTGTGCTCTGGCATGGGCACGCTCTCTCCCTGTGCCCACTCTGCATAGCTTCACTTTACAAGCCCAGGGGAAGACGGATTTGAGGACGCGCTTCACCCTCAGCTAATAGCGCTGCGCTCGTTTATCCCTGGAACATCTGAGCTCAGCCTGTAAGAATGTGAGAAACATCTCTTAAAACTGCAGCTACACGAAAACACCTCGGACCAGGTCGGTCCGGTCCGATCCTAACCGCAGCGGATGGGGGTGTAAAGACGCTGCCCTGACGGCGAAAGAGAACAGGACTGATGAAGGTGCGAGGATGGAGTCTCACCTGCGTGGTGACGTCCCAGCCGTCTTCCAGACTCAGCAACACCGAAGACCCGCTGTCCAACAGCTCCACTAGGATGAGGGCCAGCTGGAGCAGCTTGTGCAGCTGTGACACACACAAACACATCAGCAGAACATCAGGTTTAATCTCGGACTCTATGTTTAGCAGTTCCTGCATATTTACTGTCACGGTCAGCTAGGTACAGGCAGAGTTCACTGCTGACTCGGATAAACGAGCTCGCTTGGCAAACAGCCTCGCAGATAATATTGTTCTGGTGCACGAGGGGCAACGATGAGGGGAGGGGGTTCTCGGATCAAGAGGTCTTCGGGGGCATGGTTCTGAGTGTGCTAAGTTCCCATCTTTGTGTCGGATCATTTCCCTGGGGAAAGCGAACCACAGGAAGCGCTTTGTGAAGGGGGTCAAAGTCGCGGCAGCGGAAAAAAGGGTCCGTTCTCACAGGAATGCCGTTTCATCAATCAGTTCTGTTAGAGAATAAAAAGTGCTCGTTTTTGACACGATATATAAACAGGGGTTAAATCGGGGAGGAGTTAAGCTAGGCGGAGCCACAGGATCTTACTTAGCTACAATACAATAAATTTGACAAATTATAAATATTCATTCGTTCAGTCTTCAGTGAGGACTTTACCCTGGTCAGGTTCACAAAGGATCTGGAGCCTTTCCCAGGAACACGAGGTGGGAAAACACACACACACACACACACACACACACACACACACACACACACACACTACAGACTATATTATACACACTCTGTATGCGTATCCTCCAAAGTGGGAAAGAAATGAACCCAGTTAAGGTCCAGTGCATTTGTTTACATCAAGGCCTGCGTAGCAAAGAATGAACTGATGTTAAAAAAACCCCAAAACAAACTCACCTGCAAGATCCATTCGCTTTCCTCCAGGGCTTTGAGGAACGTTTCGTTGGAGTCGGTAGACGAGGCGCTGGGAGCGCACGCCCGCAGCAATTTTTTGAAGGCGGCTTTGGTCTGCCGCGTGTCCGCAAACTCGACCGGTACCAGCTCGCAGTTCAGCAGGGAGTCCAGCTTGAAGCCCTGAAAAAGTCAAAGCTCGGTCTTAACCCGTTTAGAAAGTGGGGGGAACAAAAACCACACACAGTGTGCAAGTCTAAAGACAGGCTGTTGGTTATTTATTTATTTTTTTTTTAAAAAGAGATTTTGAACGACACTTTACGACGTTCGATCTGAATTAGCCGTCTCGGCTCGTACGAGAAATCTTTGGCTGACGTTGGCGTTCTCGGATCGCTTAGAACGCCATCACGGAGTCTGTTTCAGAGAAGTTCTTGACATCTGCACAGTGTGATGAGTAATAACCTTCTGAACCGTGTCTGTAGAAATATGAGCTTTGCAATCGGCAGGATAATGCGGAGTAATTATCGTTCATGCTCCGTGGATCGTACAAAATGAAACGACCTCTATAATATACAGAGCATGAAAGGTATGCACAAAAAAAACAACAAATAAAATAAATAAAATAAAACAACCCAATCCACAAAAGCAGCCAAGAACTCGGTCTGCATGAATGCTGATCCGAATATTAATTTATGTGAAATCAGCAGGCCAGAAAACACACGATCAATCGTGCATAAACGTGATAGTAGCTCTCTCTCTGCTCCAAATGTAATACAGTTTTAGCCAAAATAGGGGAATCGTATTGATCAAATCAGCTCTCTTTATAACCAGATATTAGTATCTTTTATCAGATAGCAGATTTATTACTATCTGGAAAAATGCACTTCAAGGCCAAAATGATGAGATCCAGTTCAGTGCCGTGGAACGTTAATCGACAGCGACTGTTAACTAACCGTAAACCTAAATCCTAAAGCTTTATTCGGACTCGGGGCTTCTTGTCGTGACGCTTGTAGTAAAATCCACGTCCATCCATTTTCGCTAGCCTGGAGACTATCCCAGGGACCTCGGGGTACAAGATGGGGGTGCCAAGTCATCGCAGGGCACAATCGCACACCCGTTCACACAGTTTAGAGATACAAATCAGCCTACAACGCATGACTTTGGACTGGAGGAGGAAAGCTCTAAAGCACGGGGAGAACGCGCGAACTCCACGCGCACAGGGCAGAGGCGGGGTTCGAACCGCTAACCCCGGAGATGTGAGGGGAAACATGCAAACCAGTAAGCCACCGTACCCCATCCAAAACACCCCCCCGCCCCCACCCCCCGCTTTACTGTAATAAAATATTTGCAAATACCTGAATGACGATGAATAGAGGTGGGGCTTTTCGAACTGCTTTATTTTCCTTTGAGCCCGCATGTTTTGTGTTACACACGGTGGTATGATCAGATTAGTGACTCATACTGTGCTTTTTTATTTTTTATTTATTTATTTTTTTTACAAGAATCACGATATTGTGCCATACATGGAAATAAAAACAGGCTTGATATCTACACTACCTGTAGATATCCTTAGCGTATACTTTCCCCATGTTTTTTTATTTATTTATTTTTTTTACTTCTGAGGAAAAATTGTTTGACACGTTGCTAGGAAGCTTTTTAAAGGACCGTTTCTAAAACTTCTTTTTTTTTACTACCACGAACTCCTTTCATTTAAAAAAACAAACCAAAAAAAACAGACCACCCAGTCCTTACAGATTTACGACAAACCAAAAATTAGGGACATTATTTAAATGTGTATGATGATATTCTATCTAGTCAGAAGTGAGAAAATGGCAGACCCCCTGGCTATGCTTTGCGGACCCCAATCTTTTTCATTTATGTGCACAGAAATGACTGAATTTGGTGACTAGCAGCAGATAAAAATAGTGCTCTGATGTCAGAGAGATGGCTCTGTCATGGAGGGGCTGAAAGCGATCAGCCCACCTTCAAGGGAGGAGGACGAGAACACCGACACCGTCGACTGTAAAACGTTTAAATCACCCCGGGACTTCACGCAACCCCGTCCGAGTAAACCTTACGCCGTCGTTTAAAGTCGCCGGAAACAAAAACATGATCGGCACAGAGTCCGTACCCTGAGGTGAGACTTTTCTCCGAAGATGTAGAGAGCCGCTTGGTGCTTGAGGAGCTGCGTCTGGAGGCTTTCGATTCCTGCAGGGGGCGTCGGATCCTTGCCTGCCAGCCGTGCCCCTACGTCGGCTGTAGAGAGGTGTTGGCTGAACCTGTTGCTGGAGCGCAGGCTCGCCCACACGCCTTTTGTCAAAAGAGGGATGCGTATTAGGTATCAGACATTGACAAAGTTAAAGACTTTTTCACAAACGAAGGAAGGAAGGAGGAAAAAGTAAGAGCGAGGTACCGTGTTTGTTACCTCAGCATCCGATCAGCATAATGAATTTACCATGCATTTTTTTTAACTCCGAGATTAGTTTGCCTGTGCTAGAAATGAAGTTCTGTTTCACCCTCAGAGCCCTAAATGATCTCCCATCTGCTTGCAAGGTTAACAGCGAATACCAAAGCTCGCTCAAATTGCTGTCCTCAGCCGGAATGTCCCGACGATCATAAACCAGAAGACCACAGGACGCTGTTCTCGAGTCAGCACAGATTTGCTCCTACACGCCACAAAACGACCCGAGTCCTAAGTGCCCGCTGTACGCTTACCGAGGGGAACTGAGGACGTCGGTGAGGTTTGCGGTGGGCCGAGATGACACGGTGAACTCTACAGAACTGGGGTTAGGGAAGTCAACCGTGACCTGACTGAGGGAAATGTGTTATGAGGGGAAAAGGTTGAGCAGATTAGTTAAAGAGGAACTATACCTTGATTGTGGAGTCTCCCTTTAGCTTGGTTTGTGTGAGTGAAAAGTTTGTCCTTGTACCCAAGTACTGGTAGATTAAAGATGCATAGAGAGAGAGAAAGAGAGAGAGAGAGAGAGAGAGAGAGAGTGGGAAGGACAGAGAAACAGCATCAAGTGGAGAAAAATCACACTACAAAAACAAAAACACACCCTCCAAACTCATTTGTAATGGAAGTCTAAGGACAGCTGTATAACTCTAGCAATAAAATGTCAGTAGGAATGACACGTTCTTTACTAGAAGTATCTTTCCTGAAAAGATTTCCATAGAAATTAAGCTCTACATTCACGGATATTTCAGTAAGAACACCCGTACACCTGCTCTTCTGTTCAATTATCCAATCCGGCCAGTCATGCGCCAATCAATGGATGGCCAACAACAGCTGAAGACCACATCGGGTTCCACTCTTGTCCTGAACAGGAATCTGATGCTACACAAACTGGACATCTGAACATTTGATTCAACTCCATTGAATCTCAGTTTCTTCTCTGACATCGTAGTGGTGGTTTAATGGTGTGAGGAAAGTTTTCTGAGCGCATACCGGACCCCTTCGAGCGTCGTTCGAATGCCACGTGATATCCGAGTATCGTCGATCACGTGGATCGCTTTATGGACGCAATCTATCAATCTCACGCTAAGTGGCCAAAAGGTATGCCGATACCTGACCACGTCTCCCGTACGCGCGCGTCAAACGTCATACTGCAAAACCATGGGCATTAATACGGCGCGAATAATAGCGACTTACAGCATGATAACGCGCCAAGTCACAAGGTCTTCTCAAACCGGTTCCATGAACATGACAAGTTCAGTGTTCTTGACAAATCTGCAGCAATTACATGACGCAATCATGTCAACGTGGGCCAGAAGCTCAAAGGAATGTTTCCAACACCCTGTGTGCTCAAAAAAAAAACTACACTAATATTGGCACCCTTGGTAAATATGAGCAAAGAAGGCTGTGAAAAATGATCTTTATTGTTGAACCTTTTGAATACTCTGCTCTCATGGATATCAAACAATTGCAAACACAACACAAATTTATCAAAAAAAAAAAAATCTTTGTTAAATATGGGTGTGCAACAATTATTGGCACCCCTATAAATTCATATGAGAAAAATATATTTGACGTATATTCCAATTGATATTTTATATGTTTTTGTACACCTGGGTGACTAGGAACAGGAAATTGTTCAACCATGACTTCCTGTTTGACAGGGGTAGAAATATGAGGGAACACATAAGCCAAATTCCCTTAGTCATTCATAACAATGGGTAAGACCAAGGAATGTAGCTGTGACGTGCGGCAAAAGGTTGTTGAGCTTCACAAAATGGGGCGTGGCTATAATAAAATAGCACAAGCATTGAAAATGTCCATTTCCACCATCAGGGCAATAATTAAGAAGTTCCAGTCGACTGGAAATGTTATGAATCGACCTGGAAGAGGACGCGTGTCTATATTGTTGCACTGTGAAGAGGACGGTTCGAGTGGCTAAAAAGTCTCCAAGGATCACAGCTGGAGAACTGCAGAAGTTAGTTGCGTCTTGGGGTCAGAAAGTCTCCAAAACTATAATCCGAAGTCACCTACATCACCACAAGTTGTTTGGAAGGGTTTCAAGAAAAAAGCCTCTACTCTCATCCAAAAACAAACTCGAGCGTCTTCAGTTTGCCAGACACTACTGGAACTTCAAATGGGATCGGGTTCTATGGTCAGATGAAACCAAAATAGAGCTTTTTGGTAATAAACACCAGAGGTGGTTTCGGCACACGCAGAGAGGTAGCCACATGGAAGAGTACCTCATGCCAACAGTTAAATATGGAGGTGGCTCTTTAATGTTTTGGGGCTGTTTTTCTGCCAGGGGTCCTGGACATTTTGACATTACATCATGGACTCTATCAAATATCAACAGATATTAAATGAAAACCTGACTGCCTCTGCCAGAAAGCTTCAAATGGGCCGTGGTTGGATCTTCCAGCAGGACGATGATCCAAAACATACATCAAAATCAACACAAAAATGGTTTACTGACCACAAAATCAAGGTCCTGCCATGACCATCCCAGTCCCCTGACCTGAACCCCATAGAAAACCTGTGGGGTGAACTGAAGAGGAGAGTCCACCAGCGTGGAGCTCGAAATTTGTTGGATCTCGAGAAATTCTGTACGGAGGAACAGTCTCAGATCCCTCGCCATGTATTCTCCAACCTCATCAGGCGTTATAGGAGAGGACTCAGAGCTGTTATCTTGGCAAAGGGAGGTAGCACAAAGTACTGACTAAATTAATTGCCAATAATTGTTGCGCATCTTTATTTAACATAGATTTTTTTTTTTTGGATAAACCTGTGTTTTGTTTGCAATTGTTTGAGAGCAGAGTATTTTTGTAATTTTTTAAAAAAGGATCAAAAGGTTAAACAATAAAGAATTTCTCACAGCCTTCTTTGCTCATATTTACCAAGGGTGCCAATATTAGTGGACGGCATTGTATTTATATCTATAACTAGTCCTTTTGAGAGTTGGAACTACTTTTTCAGGGGGAATAAGAGAGTTGATAAAACTCAGCTTTGCTAAGACTTTCTTACATTCCAGTCACATCTTGACACCTTTATTGTTCCAGTGGAAATGTAGTGTGTGTGTATATATATATATATATATATATATATATATATATATATATATATATATATATATATATATATAGATAACCAACCTCCCTCCTTAGACTTCCAATTATAAGTAAGCTTGGATTGCTTTCCCCTCAGTACAAAAAAAATCCCACCAAAGTTCACATCTGTGGCAATCACACAGTCATTACAGATAAAGTGGATAGAGGTTAGGTTTGGGGGGGGGGAAGGAATATTCCTTTAAAACACGTTAATCAAAATGGTTGAGAGATGGATGAAAATGAGGGTTAAATTCACAATGTTCACATGAAGAAATCTAACTCAAGTACCATACTCATGACCTTGTTTTTTTTTTTTTTTTTCCTATTATTACACCTTACAGCTGCAGTCACGGCTCAATGGTTTCCTTATTGCTTCGACTCTGACTTGAGCCGTCACACCTCGGCACGGGTCGCTACACGCCGATGATCCATGACATCGTGCGAAGTGACTCAATTCCACATTTCTGAAAAGTTCAAGACATTGGAAGTGCCTCTCTGTAATTGGACTGCGCTCTAAATGGTCGCACCTGCTGATGAAGCAATGGTACATTTTTTCAGAAAGGAAAGCATGGGTTTGAGTGCTGACGCGTGAGTCATCGCTTGCAGCAGCCACGTTTAAACCGCATTACAACCCTGTTGGCGATAATCTAGTGAAACCCCCAAGGTTTGACTCTACGGTCTTACTCCAGATGGATCGACGTTCCATTTAAAGGAAACTATTACACAAGAACACGACCGTCGACGAATTCCGCGTTTCGAATTCTTGATTCTAATTTTCTATCAGCGTCTCCGCCATTAGTTCTGCTCGCGACGCGAATCACAGCTGCAATCCTTCACATGCAGATGTTCATTTAGCGTGTTTGGAAGGAGTCTCCAGTGTCGGCGCTCGGTTTGTAACCGTCTGTAACGACGAACCGCGACACGTTCGAGTCTTCAGGACGGATTTTGCCAGGATATTCTTTAATTGGCAAACTGCCATGGTATAAAACTTATTAAAAAAAAACGCTTCGGGACATAATCACACCTCCAACGTTGTTGATTATTTTCCTATAGCAGCTTTTTACTCCTCACTTCGAAAACTGTCCTCACAAACATCTGTTGAGCGTTCACAGCAGGCCAAAGTCAACACAGTGTGCATGAACAAAATGTGTGTGCGGTCATAGACTTTTCAAACAGATGAAACCTAACTAGAGGTTTGAAGCGATAAAATAAAATGAAAGCTCTTAAGTCCGGGCTATTAAAAGCAGCTGATCGTGTCGTGACGCACTCACCTCCTCTGGTAAAACTGTTGGAGAAAGAAATATCCAAGTGGACAGGAACCATCTTTGGTATTCTGGAAGTCCTTCTTTCAGTTGCTGTGAAAGACATTCGGTTTGCAGGAATGGGTTTGTGATTTTACTGATGAGACTCGTGAGAAGGCTTTTATTTGTACTGCACGTGTAATATTTTAAAAGGAGTTCGTGACATTCAAACACGACCGTACGGCGTTTTAACCGCTTTAAAATCGGTGCTTCAAATACAGTTTAATGTTTAGGATTGGCGAGCGGTTAAAAACACGTCTCGGACCTCCGTCTCGAGCGCCTCGATACTTTCGTTTCTAGGCGTATAATCTGAATAAAATCCTGCATGAAACGGGTCACGTAGCTCTGCAAATCTCTGTAGAGAGGCTCTCGTTCGGAGCCGGCGTCATTTCGAAACCGAAACCAAAACGATAGCTTCGCTGGCTCTCGTTTCACTGGTTTAATATACACCGAGTCGTCGCAGGGGAAGACAGCTAAGTAAATAAACACCATCTATTGCCTTATCTTTCTAATCCTTCAGCACACATTAAGTTGCATTCTGGGGGATTTTTCACTTTCCCGCTTCACGACTGTGCTTCTCTTTTCCGAGAAAACAGTCTGGCGTGTATTAATGCTTGAAATGAAGTGGGCCTTGAAGACATTTTATAGTAGGGTACTCTACAGAATTGCAGTAAATTAGGCTTCTTGAGGCATGACGTCCGACGGCTTTGTTTTAGAAAAGAACAACAGAGAGAAAAATCATTTTCACCAATGTACACTACCGGTCAAAAGTTTGTGGACGCCCGACCGAAACGTTTCTCATGATCTTTAAAGCCCTTTTGATCTGAAGGTGTGCGATTAAACGTTTGAAATCGGTGTCGTAGACGAAAATATAATCGTGCCGACGTATTCGTTTCCTTCATTAGAAAACCGACATTTTATTTACAAAAAAATGTATTTTAAACGGACGACTCGGAGCGAAATATTTCCGAGAAGCAGCCGATAAGTGTCCAGCGTAGGTGTGAACTTCCTTTAATCCTGTTTAAAAAGCATCTCGGGGAAATCCCTCAAGAAATCGGTCGAGAAAACGCCAAGAATACATTTCTGGAAATTCTTGGCGAAAAGGGCGTCGACTTTGAAGATGATAAAATATTCAATTATTTTGATTTATTTTGGATTTTTTATCACGACATAATTCCCATAGTTCCCTTTGTGTTACTCCAGAGTTTTGATGACTTTATTATTATTCTAAAATGTAGGGGGAAAATAAAAATATTAAAGAATGAGTGTATCTAAACGTTTGACCCGTAGTGTACATCTCAAGAAGTATACGTGAGATGATGTAAGGAATTCAGAACCATGAACTAGTATCATGAATTCTAGTCTATATGCTCTTCTTTTTTTTTTTTTTTATTCTTTTACTGTGCCACCCTTTCTTCTTCTCAATTTTTTCCCTCTTATCTGTTAACTGAAATGTTAACCGAGCATATGATAATACAGCACCACTTCAAACTGATTCAGAAAGCTGATTTAAAAGCAAACTGGGTTATTAGCCGTTACGGACAATATCTCTGATGTTTGTCTGAAATCTCGCAGGGACCGTGCCCATTACATGCTAAACACTTCGCTGAGGATGATGATGATGATGACGACGATGCAGGTTGTTCTCTCCGAATGAGCTAGAGCAGTAAGATGGATTCGAGGTGACCTTATTGTGTCCCTGTTCCTCTTATGTAAACGCACGCATTGTGCTTTAGTTCCTCCGCAGTTCAGACCCATAAATATAAAGAACAGTTTGGGTAAGGAGAGGAAGGAGCACGGAGATAAGACTCGATGAAACGGGGACGACTAAATAAATGAGAGCAGAAAATGAGTACAAACGTCTCGGGATGAGGGCTCGTCGGAAAACGGATCGGAGGTTCTGAGAGTGATGTACCTGGAGAAAGACCGATGAGGGAGCGGTTGGACAGTGTGTTGCTGCCGTTGGATTTGAAGTAGACAGGGATGGAGCTGAGGATGGCCTGCAGGTACTTCTCCTGCTCCAGACTACTGGACGACTCGGACGAAGAGACAGGAGCTAGAGAGAGAGAGAGAGAGAGAGAGAGAGAGAGAGAGAGAGATGGTGAAATGGAGGGAGAGATGGAGAAAAAAGATGGAGTGAAAAATAAAAGGAAAGGTGGAGAGAGAGAGATGGTGAAATGGAGGGAGAGATGGAGGGAAAAAAGAGTGAAAAATAAAAGGAAAGGTGGAGAGAGAGAGATGGTGAAATGGAGGGAGAGATGGAGGAAAAAAAGAGTGAAAAATAAAAGGAAAGGTGGAGAGAGAGAGATGGTGAAATGGAGGGAGAGATGGAGAAAAAAAGAGTGAAAAATAAAAGGAAAGGTGGAGAGAGAGAGATGGTGAAATGGAGGGAGAGATGGAGAAAAAAAGAGTGAAAAATAAAAGGAAAGGTGGAGAGAGAGAGATGGTGAAATGGAGGGAGAGATGGAGAAAAAGAGTGAAAAATAAAAGGAAAGGTGGAGAGAGAGAGATGGTGAAATGGAGGGAGAGATGGAGAAAAAAGAGGGTGAAAAATAAAAGGAAAGGTGGAGAGAGAGAGAGAGAGAGAGAGAGGGGGAGAGAGAGAGAGAGAGAGAGTGAGCGAGAGAGGCACGAGTACATGTAGGACATTTGAAAAATAAAATACAGATACTAGAATACTTGCGGTTTCTTCTCTCTACATGCTTCATGAAGACTGCGTATCTTGGATGTTGACTAAAAGGTTTATGCGATGCTTATGAACGTGTTACGAATGCCCAGTGTAGGTACCCTTCAAATTAGGCCATTTATCATGGGGTTTTGACACGATCCTTACATACATTCACTAGTACTGTTTTATAAAACACGTGTGCGATGCTTATGAACGTGTTACGAATGCCCAATGAAGGTACCCATGGAATTATGTCACTTGTCTGTGTGAACGCAGAGTTATAACAATCCTACATCGGTCTATATGCAAGAAGGAGAGCGAGATGAAACCTTGTGGACGGGAATTCGTTTAAACACCTGTCGTGGAGGGGTTCTGCGACTTGAACAGTCCCACTACGCTCTTCCCGTGGAAGCCGCCGGCGCGCAGCAGCACGGCTTTGGTGCGAGGGTTTTTCCAGCTCAGGACAGGCAGCCGGTTATGTCTGTAGCAGCGTGCGACTTTCTGCAGACTGCCGTCCTGCACCGACTGAGGCACCACCAGCAGCCCGGGGTAACTGCGCACAACACAGAGATATAAACCAGTGGTTTCATTAACGGGGAAACAGCCGAGCTTACAAGGTTAAAAGATAAGAAGTTTACATCGCGTTGCATTTGAAGACGGCAGATCGGCTAATATCAGTCTACGACACCGCATCTAGCTGAATTCAGGTTTAATTTCACTTCGATTTTTTTTTTTGCAGTCCGCCGGTAACGAACAGCGGACTGATCAGTAATCTCGTGTTCAGATAAACGTTTATCATTGTTGTAAAACAGTGACGAATTAAGAAAGATTAGACACTCCTTGGGTTTGTGCGTCACGCCTGACTTAACCGTGTCTATCAAAGAAAGCCCGACAGGTCCAAAGTGCTGCAGCTCAAAATGCCAGTATCTAAAAACGCAAAGCTGCTTAAGACTCATTTTTACACTTTGTCCTTTTTCTTCCTTGGTCTTCATCATCCCTAATGTGTCTGATCCGGACGCACAAGTCCGTTAAGTCCAGAACGGATTTTATCTCGATTTAAATGAAATACTACATTCTTAAGAGTGGCACTGTTGTCCAATGCAAGTCATTAACAAACCATTTCAGGGCCTAACAGGCATTTTAATCCCGTACGATACAAGCTGGACGCTGTTTTCTAAACGGGCCAAGGCTAACCGGCTAGCTAGCTCTCAACTACTCCTTCATTCTTAGCGACAAACCACGCTGCGTACGCTTTAGACAACGTTTTGCTTGGTCCAGCTTCACCTTACACAATATAGATTCATTGTAAGGGCAAATATTTCCCACCTTTCCGTTAAGAAATAAAATGGAAGCATCCAAACTAAGATAAGGTATTAGGTAACAAGGCAACGACACACACTGGGTAGTCAATTCACGATCAGTTTTGTGTCGGGAGCGGGTGGGCGGGGGGCGGATGAATGCAAAGACAAGGCAACTCCGCGATATTCGTAGGGGCTTGCGATTTTTCTAAATTATTGCAGATTTTCTGTAGATTTGGGTCAAGAAGCGTCACGTGACGTCATCACAACGCGTATTCAGCCTCTTCGATTCACGTGCGTCGAACATGAGCACAGCTAAAAGCTCTCATTTACAGACAAACGTCACTGAAAGACCGCGCAGAACTATTCTGTGCCATTGCGATTTCGCCGATTTGAGTCTTTTTCCCGCAAAAAAAAAGTTAAAAAAAACTCTGCGAATTGCATATATGCATATATGTATATATATATTTATTTAAGTATGTATGTATGTATGTATGTATGTATTTATTTATTTATATAAAACCCTTTTTTTTTTAGTGGGGCGGCTGTGGCTCAGGTGGTAGAGCGGGTTGTGCACTAATCGTAGGGTTGGCGATTTGATTCCCGGCCCACGTGACTCAAAGTGTCCTTGGGCAAGACACCGAACCCCAAGTTGCTCCCGATGGCGAGTTAGCGCCTTGCATGGCAGCTCTGCTACCATTGGTGTGCGAGTGTCTGTGTGAATGGGTGAATGAGACACAGTGTAAAGCGCTTTGGATAAAAGCGCTATATAAGTGCGCCATTTACCTTTTTTTTTTTTTTTTTAGGAACGGGCTTGTGCAATCATTTTGTTCTTGTTTACGTCACTGAAACGGTCTATACAGATTAATATTACTTACTTGAGAAGTAAGCAATGTTTACAGTTTGCCTAATTCTTACTATTAATATTACCGTACTCATTTCCAAGCGTTCCGAAGGGGATAATCACTTCTACCGTTTAATCCACGGGCTAATCAAAGCCAGACGAGCGATCTCTGACCTGCGACAGAGCGAGTAGAGTCTGTTGACCGCCGTCACGCGGAACTGCTCTCCGCTTTTGGAGCGCGAGGAGCTGGCGGTGATGGTGCCCAGACCCAGTCTCTGGTAATCCCGGAAGCAGGCACGCTCCACCAGCTGCTCCATGGTGGACTTGTCCGAGGACTTCAGAGTGCTGCTGGAGGGCGGCTCGCCGTCGTCCGATACTGCGACACACACCGATAACGTCAGGTCGTGATCTCTGACCAGACCCCTTGACCTTCCCTTACCCAGAGCGACTCAAAGCAGCTCACCCGAGATGTCGTCGTCCTCGTTCCAGGTCATACGCGTACCTCTTTCGCTTTTCTTCTGCAGCGTGGACTGACGCCCCATGGTGATCTTACCTGCTCTCTTCGCTCCTTTTACGATGGTTTTGGAGAGCGTGCTGTCGAAAACAATAACAAAGTGATCATTTGAATGTTTTTTTCTTTCTTTTTTTTAAATTTTTTTTTAAAACGGTGACCCTATTAGCATGTATGTAAACAAGCTACTTATTTTTTTCTCTGTTAAGAAAATACAAAAGGCAGAATTTACTCTACTCAAGAGTTCTACTTAATAATCAGCAGTTCCTCAATTGGGTTGTTTTAAAGAAGAGACCTCTTTTTGTCTCTTGGCTCCCGCTTCAAAGGCTCGTAAATTCACAAGGCTAAAGTTTATCTAGATAGACTTGCTGTGGAGCCGATTTCACTGCAAACCGGAAGCGAATCCCTCGTTCACATCCTTCTCCCATTAAAGTGCAATGAGTTTTTCAGGGCACTTGCACCCTTTCCGAGACGTTCCGTACATAAACGTTCATCTATTTCAAGCTGCTATAATTTCGACTGACCGGAAACCCGTGTTCCTCTCCTTCTGCTTGGGCAGGAGAAGCTGCGGAGCCGTCTGTCCTGCCGCGAAGGCAAACGTGCTGAAGATGGACTGTGGGTAACGAATCCTCTGCAGGTGCTTCCTGAAGATCTCCACCATTTCAGAGGTCACTTCCTCGTCGAACGCCACCTTAATCAGCTAAGAGGCATCACAGCAGATGATCAGTCCCACTCGGGTCCACAAATGTTCTTACTCGATGATAAAACTGTTCCGTTAGTGAGATTTATCATTTCGAATTTCGTTTACTGCCAGAAATATTTCTCAGCTGCGGCCGGCACGCCACAATCTGTAAATAATCAATGGGAAATTTTTTGGAGACACACAACAGGCCTGGCTCGAAAATAGATGCTGTCAGTTTGGAAAGCCTTTCGTTCCCTGGGGATCTGCAGGGAAGGGATAGCTGGCCTCTGTGACCTTGTGTCTATACAATTTCCCTTACATTTCTATCTCTGTAGTCTTCAGTGGGATGCTCTGACAATACAGAGAGACACCCCGCCCCCCCCCAAGTGGATTGCCGTGCTTAATAAAGGTCTAATAATGCATCCCAGACAGCGCAGCACATTCACATCCACACATGGGCAAAGAGGCCCAAATGACCCGCGCTTTTATACGCAGCCCGGTGTTAGGAATGAGCCATAAAATCTTTATAGTACAAGAAAAACACAACACATGGGTCTGTAGCTTGGTTTATATGCAGCATAAAGCTACATAAAAAAAAATATATTTACATTTCACCTCCATAATAATCACAGTTTATGAAACAGAGATCTTTCAGTGCGTCAATCGCACAAACGAATTAGTTCCATACCGTCGTCAGTTATTCTATGATCACGCACACTGCGGGTCAAAAGTTTGTGGACACTCGACTGAACCGTTTCTCATGATGTTAAAAAGCTTTTGATCTGAAGGTGTGTGATTAAAGGTGGGAGATCCATGCCGTAGATGAAAATATAATCGTGCCGACGTATTCGTTTCTTTCATTAGAAAACGAACATTTTATTTATAAAAAATTCTTTTTTTTTTTTTTTAAACGCACGACTCGGAGCGAGATATTTCCGAAAGCAACGGATAAGAGTCCGGCGTCGGTGGGAACTCCTTTAATACTGTTTAAAAAGCATCTCGGGGAAATTCCTCAAGAAATCGGTCGAGAAAACGCCAAGAATACATTTCTGGGAATTCTCGGCGAAAAGCATGTCTACTTTGAAGATGCTAAAATATTAAATTATTTTGGATTTAAAAAAAAAAAACTTTTATCACAACATAATTCCCACAGTTCCATCTGTTACTCCAGAGTTTTGATGACTTTATTATTATTTTAAAATGTGGGGGAAAAAAAATAAAAATAAAGAATGAGTGTGTCTAAACTTTTGACCGGTAGTGTACTCAAGTCCAGAATTATTGGCCCCCCTCATAAGAAAGGGGGGGGGTGGAGGAGAATGACCGTACGTGATGAAACAAAACATCTTTTTCCATTTGTATTATATCATCCAAATTTCCTGAAGATAATGGGAAGAAGAAAAGCCAGTTCTCGGATTCTTTATTAGAACGTCCTTCACGTCATCATGCCAATACTATGTGTTCAGAATTACTGTCATCCCTGGTACTTATTCATCAGCAAAACAAACAAAAAAAAAAGAGAAAAATGTTTAAAATGATCAAAAATGAACTTTTAAGATGATAAGGCTGAATAAACGGCTAACCTGTGCAATCATCCAATCCTATGTTTTTCTCAAAAGTGTGGTAAAATTATTGACACCACCCTTAAGACGCCCCTAAATGCTAACAAACCCCAAACATTTAGAGTATTTTAAAGTCAGTCTCAGCCTGCAGGAACTCCCGTGTGACCGTGACTTATTTCCCTGGTGTATAAACAAAAGGTTGCGCACACGTAAAAAAAAAAGAATTTTTTTAAATAAATAAAAAATGTTTTTTTTTTTTAAAAAATCCATCAACAAAGGGAAAAACGAAAATTTTTAACACAACATCTTTACCACTTCTCAACCTTTCTGTGACTGTAATACCTGGAAGGAGGCAGATCTAAGCTGCAGGCCTTCTTGCATGTTCTGCTGAAGCTGGATCTGAACGGTGATCTTTTTGTCTTTAGTCAGTGTGGACACTGGAAAACTTCTAATCACAGGCTGCTCGCCGACTACTCAAACACACACACACACACGTTGATAAACACTACATCGTAAAGATAGGACAAGTGTAAGGCAGCAAGTATCATAATCAGCATTATGTTCTAAATATAGTGCTACTGTCACGATAAGCCCTCCACAAAGTGCACATTGTTCCAGAAACCTGATAAGAGAGTAGCTCGTGAGGGTTGGCTCTGACCTAAAGGATCATGAGGAGTGCCTTTGAAGATGATGCGGTAGGTAGTGAGGAAGAGCGCCCCCTCCGCGGGCAGCACGTGAGGCCCTCCCAGAAGTCCTCCCGTCGCGTCCTCTCGTCCATCGGCGTCCAGGACAACCCTCAGCCCCTCGCTTACCAACTCCTCTCCGGGGAGCATCGTAGGCCGAAGGATCTTTGGCTGTAAAGATAGATAGAAAAGTTTATGATAACCTTGTGTAAAAAAAAAAAAAAGAAAAAGACGTGATTTCCATCTATCGCGGTATTAAAAAGCACTCAAGCCTTCAGTGGAAAAAAACAAACACCGTATTTATCACATTAACGTTACAACCTGAAAAAAAAGATAACCTAACTAGCACGACAGTGTTGTTGAGTTTAACAACGAGTCTCTTCAGTGAAGACACAGACCAAGAGTTCATGCTGTCCGTTAAAGCGACTTTACACGGACGGTTTATAAACACGACTCGATCCTTATGGTCTGACGTCGACATGTTCGGAGACCCCAAACGCTCGGGTTCTCTGTTGCCTGTAAATAACGTCGCCCGAACGATCCGGTCATGTTTACACTGTCCAGATCACTGAAGAGGTAGTGTGCGTCCGGGCGCTAGCAGCTCGCTCTGTTCTCTGTCCCTATCCAGCTCATTAAGAAATATGTGAGCAAAAGAACAAAGGGCGAGTTTGTCAAACGAGACTCTCGTCTATTGTAAGAATTTCGGGGTTATCGGGAAAGAACGACCTTCTCTTGTAAAAGCTCAGGTTTTTGAAAGCCGGAGCCGGCGGTCTCCGTGGGTCTGCGAGACCGGTGGAGAAACGGCTGCGATGACAGGAACCTTGGAAGAACCTCTGAGCGCTCTCGCATCACACAGCGGAAACGGAGGTCGTTATGAGGTCCCTTACGAGTCCCTGTTGGCCTTGAAACACACACATCAATTTCTGCCAATCCGGCATTTTCTCTTCGTCCCCAAACAGCTCGCTGAGGTCAGAACAGGCATACGGACAGACGGGAGAAATTAGAACACACTCATTCATCGCTAGCGTCTCTGTTTTGCAGGGGGAAACATATGCGATTTTATAGCGTGCTAATGATAAATATCAAGGTAAATGGTCTGCACTGCTCTTATATAGCGCTTTTTTTTAACCGTAGCGGTTCTACAAAGTGCTTTACACTGGTTCTCATTCACCCATTCACACACACTCACACACCAGTGGTAGCAGAGCTGCCATGCAAGGCGCTAACTTGCCATCGGGAGCAACTTGGGGTTCAGTGTCTCACCCAAGGACACTTCGGTATGTGGAGTCACGTGGGCCGGGAATTGAACTGCCAACCCTACGATTAGCGGACAACCCGCTCTACCACCTCTACCAAGCCCCCCCCCCCCCCCGCCTCCCATTATACCCCAGTGCAGCTGTGTTGAGATGAAGTGACGTTTATTTAACATTTACGGAAGGAGTCTCCAGTGTCAGCACTCGGTACCAGCCAGATGTAAAGCTATAATGTTTACGACATCTTCCCGGCTGAGGAGTTTACGCTTGGTGTGGTTCCTCGATAATGAGACGAGCTGCGTTTTTTTTTTCTTCCAAGCAAGGTTCACGTTTCGTGGACATTCCGCAGCATCAGGTGTAATTATAAATGGATAAAAAGTACGACGTGCCGTCCTTTAATAAAGATAAACTCCTAACCTTGGCGAACATGAATAAAAACGCCTCGTGACATGCTGTTATAGGAAAACAATCAACTTCGGAGTAACTGTAAAGTAACTCCTTTTCATCACACCTCCCTGTCACTGATTACTTTCCTATAACAGGAGGCCCCCCCGAGATGTTGTATTTTGTATTCTGCGCACACATTCCCAGCCTGAAGTCTTGCATTGAGAAAAATGTAGCAAAAAAGTTAGTATTCGTAATTTCCAAACGACTAAAAAGGTACCAAACAAAGTAAAGACCGAATGACCGTGCAAGTTAAGTTCTTAAAAGTATATCAACTTTTCTATCAGGTTTCTTCAAATTATCACAAGTCCGTGTTGGTCCGTTCTGTTTTAACGGCCTCCCACTGATCCGTGTTTCAAGTGTATTGACGTGAACCGGGTCTTAACTTTAAATGATCTGCAAAAGCCCCGTTTTTCTCCCCCCCCCCGCGGCGGAGTGTACAGCATGCTCGCTCAGGCATGTAATAAATCCAGAAATTTACTCTCAGAGATCTGAGAGTTTTAAAATAGAAAGTGTCTGGATAAACTCGACATCAGTACGTGACACGGCCAAGACGACGCGGTATAGATCACGATTTTAACATGAACACCATGCTCACCTTCTGGATGGGTGGAAGTCTCCTGCTTTCCCTATGAACAGCCTCCAGAGTCTCCATTTGGATAGCCACGATGCCTAAACACACACGATAATATTATATATATATACACATATATATATGACATTACATCAGTACATGTCTATTATGTTGCTGTTGTGCTCGAAGCGATAATTATGACACACGAGCCTCTTTTCCTTTAAGCTCCTTTACCTGGAATCATACTGTGCAGGTTCTTGATGTGGTCCTGGGTGACTCCGCTCTCGGTGCACACCTTGTCGATGAAGCGAGTGATGAACCTCACCACCGAGTTAGCGATGTCGCTGTTCTCCGAGTCTTCGAATCCGCTCTCCGTGTCGAAGCTTTCCGCAACGCTGCCGGCGATGCTGTGATATCGACATCGCACCATTTAATTGTACTATCCCTGAGACGGTCTATTCTCATTAGACCGACGTAACAATATTATCAACGATTAAATCGCTTGCGGGCGTGCTGCTATAGAAACAATATCGACAATGGGGAGGGTGTAATGAAGCATGAGTTGATACGTTTCCAGTAAACTGGAGTTTTATTCCCCTTAAACCACAGCAATTAGATTTTCTTATTTAATAAACGAACATACCGTTTTATACGTCTATTTAATGTTGTGGAAACAAGTTCTTCTTTTCTCTTATGGTGGAGCAGCAATACACTTATACACTTACGCTAACATAAACTTCTCTGTCCTGAAGACATTCCCCTGTCGTAAAACTTCCAGCTGTTACAACGTGCTAACACTGGAGACTCCTTCTATCCATCCATCCATTTTCTATACCGCTTATCCTGCGCGGTGGAGCCTGGAGCCTATCTCAGGGAACTCGGGGCACGAGACGGGGACAAGCGGGCGACCCGTCGCAGGATACAATCGCACACACGTTCACACACTACGGACAATCTGAAAATAACAATCCACCTACAGCGCATGTCTTTGGACTGGGGGAGGAAACCCTGCAAACTCCACGCGCACTGGACGGAGGCGGGATTCGAACGCCCGACGCCGACGGTGTGAGGCAAACGTACTGAGCACTAATGAGGGGTGTCCACAAGTGCCTGCACGACATGTTGGAAAGATAACGTATTAGAACCGGTGCATTCGTATAAACCTGCACTCCTGTCAGAGCTGCTGTTATAGAAGACAGCTCCTAACCAATCAGAATGGAGAATTCAACAACGTCGTGGTGTAAAAGATTAACATGAATAACACGAGTGTTCTCGTGACTGTCACGATAGCGATTCGATACGGTATGTACGATAACAACTTGGGTCACGTGGTAAGAATTTTATGGCTGGTGTTATGAAATATACTACACGTTTTATAATGGTCACAATTCTAAAATTAAACCTCTCATGCTTTTTTAACTGCTCGTGTGTAAAAAGTTTACACACGCAAGTCTCTGGGCTTCTATTGTAGCGTGAGGTGTAGGAATGGTGTATAGTTCGCTGCTTATTGTTTGTTCTGTGTGTAACTGCTGCTCCTGCTGCTTTCGGGTCGTCCTGCAACTCTTTTCACGTGACTGCTTGCTTCTCTCTTACCTTCCTTATCAGTGGTGCACCTGTCGCCGTGGTTCCACGAACCAAATGTACCGACAGCGATACTGGTCTTAGCTATGACTCTGCAGCTTTTGCTATTAGAGCGTTATTTAATGTTGTCCTTGAGAACTTTAGGAAGCTCCTTCACCTTCAATGTGATCAGTAACCTTGCTGCCATGGCGATGTCTTTTATAACGACATCAGGAGCAATTTGCACTTGATGAGGATTTTTGCAGAACTTGATTATACGTATATATTTACATTACCGGTCAAAAGTCAAACTGTGGAGCGAAATATTCCGAAAAGCAGCCGATAAGAGTCCGGCGTCGGTGTGAACTCCTTTAATCCTGTTTAAAAAGCATCTCGGGGAAATTCCTTAAGAATCCGGTCGAGAAAACGCCAAGAATACATTTCTGGAAATTCTAGGCAAAAAGGGCGTCGACTTTGAAGATGCTAAAATATTCAATTATTTTGATTTTCGATTTTTTTATCACAACATAATTCCCATAGTTCCATCTGGGTTACTCCAGAGTTTTTGATGACTTTATAATTATATATATACACACACATACATACACACACACACACACACACACACACACGCACATACTGGAGCGTCCAAATACTTTTTCCTCGTCACGTTCTTTTCTTAAACGTATCTTTTGTTTACGAATACATACTTGCTTGTTCATAGCTACAAGTACAAAAGCATAGGACATTACACAACGAATAAATGACAGGTAGCTTATTAATATGCTCCATTATGCTGCCATAGATTTATCAACAACAAAAGTGCAAGTTGCAATCTTTTAGAAGAAACAAAGTATTTCAGAGTGGTTATTAACACCTATTTTCTCAGCGTTATTACAGCTGTCATAACATCCACAAGGGGGGGACGTCCACGTGACGACAAACATTATGACAGCAATCGTGAGAATGAGCTGTAACGGCAGCGTGACACTTTTTCTACAATATAACTGACGGCGTATGAGACCTTAATGACGTGGAGGTCTCGGTCTTACGATGCAGGGTGCAAATCAAGCGTTAGCCAGCGTTTTGATTTTATGACTGAACTGTAAACACTGTTTAAACCCCGAGGCTAAAAGTGTAACAGACTATTTCCTCCCTATAATGTAGAATGTTTTCCTCCCTTTAATACAGCAAAAGCAGTCCAAAAAAAAAACAAACAAAAAAAAAAAAAACCACGGTCATTTGGCCATGCATATAATCTGACGCCAAAATTTACTGCAACGTCCGTTTCAGGAAGCAACACTGATGTAATTGCGGAAAAAACAAACAAAAAAAAACCAAAACATGCTAACTATGTGAACAGATGGAAATTCACACAAAGCCAAGAGCAGAGTTTGCCCAAGTTTAAAATGTGCCGTGCTCTCGGGTTTAGGAGAGTGATGTACCCGACACGTCCGCTCTTTAAGCTCCAGTACAAGAGAAATCGAGTAGCGCTGAGAGCTCCCAGTGTGTATGAGGAACTAATGTGTTTTCAAA
Source organism: Ictalurus furcatus (assembly GCF_023375685.1). Lineage (NCBI taxonomy): Eukaryota > Metazoa > Chordata > Actinopteri > Siluriformes > Ictaluridae > Ictalurus > Ictalurus furcatus. Next base: position 27,681,130 of record NC_071264.1, read on the forward strand.
AAGGCTACTGTGCAGCCTGGCAAGAAGGACTGGAAAAAAAAAAAAAAAAAAAGAAAGAAAGAAAGAAAACAAAACCTGGCTCTGGAGATATCGATTTGGCTCGTCTTTATCCACTTTATGCGCAACATTCCCCACAAGTCGCACGTATTATCGTGACTACAAAGCTCCGGGGTTCCCCGGCATTGTTGTTTTTGGTTGTGCCTGAGTGCTCGGTGTGCACTGGGCCAGAACATCAGAAGAAGATCTCACCCACTCTGCTGCGGCAGCTGCGCCAGCTGGAGGAGGTGGAGAGGATATGGCACAGGAGTGGATCTCTAGAATACACACGGTGTTGAGACGACGCCCCGGGAGCTGTCAGCGCCTTCCTTAGAACGGACTCGTTTATGGAAAAGAAGCATGATCCTGCCCTAGAATAACACTTGGCTCTAGCATAGGGCTAATTTAATTCGATTTAATTGGCCGCTGGAGGTCGGGGAGTTATTTTAACAGACTTGCATCACCACTTTCCAGACTGGCGACTCGTCTTAAATGACAACCGGTGGACTGTAAATAAACGAAAACGCCACTGTTTTTCACCACACACCGACTCTAGAGGCCTTGCCTGTTGGTGACGATGCTGTTGCTGCAGCTCTCCCAGTCGGCTGCAGGCGGAGCCGTGCGGAGCAGCTTGTTCTTGCTGGCGTCCAGAGGCACGAGCAGGTAGACCATGAGGCTGGCGTAGTGGATGGCCTGGCTGAACACCGTGCTCTCTTCGCTCTTTATCAGCTCCAGCTGTTTCTCCTTGCTAAGGCCGGGCCACGCGCGCAGCTGCTCGGCTGCCAGGTCCATAGCTGTCCGCTCCGATCGGGCGGGGGCCGGAACCGAAGAGGAACCTGGATCCTGATGGACCCCAAGCAGAAAGACAGATCGTGAGAAAGTGAAAAACCGGAAAGAGGTTGTCAAGCTCTCAAGCTATGTACAGGTTTTTGAGACTTGTTTCTGAGTAACTATGAATATGCAATTGCAGCTACGTGGCAATTTCCACCAGCTCAAAATCGCAAGTGTTGATTCATCAAATTTTGTCGCGCCGCACAGGAGCGCTGTCATTTCATCATCATTATCAGCGAGCGAGCGAGCGAGCAAGGTACAAGACAGTTCTTCGAGGTGCTTCGCATCTCTAGAAACATTTATCGAATGATAACATCACAAACGAATATCCCGGGTTTAAACAGGATTTATTTATCGAATTAGTATTTTTTTTCCGAAGCAAACCCTAATCTCCTTAATTACCTTGAGTCGGGCTGTGAGGAGGTGTTTCTCCTCCGGGGCGTTGAGGTACAGGTCCCTGATCTGGTTCTGCACCTCGGAGTAGAACGTGGTCTCCCAGAATTGCTGACTGGTCCAGATGGGGTGCTCCTGCACGCACGTGTAGGCAAACTGGTTCACACCTGGGGCCAGTTTCTGCATGCAAGTAATAAAACAAAATTAGTAAAACGCACGCACTTTTGATCCCTGGCATGCCGCTTTAATCCACTACATATCAACCAACAAATACAAAACGCGGCGTGCTATAACTCGCCAAAGCGACGAGTCACTCATAAAGGAGATCGAGGAGAAAAGACGAAAACATTGCGAGGCTGCCAAGGGCTTCAGAGCGATCCATCAGTCTCGGTGGTTATAATTTTCTCATCAGCGCGTACAAAAAAAAAAAAAAAGAAAGAAAGATGTGTAAGAGAACAGGCGTCACTCCTGAAGTGTATTTTTAAAAACCGGTTCTGGTGTGTTGTTGTTTTTTTTTTTTAAATCAGATGCGTATCATCGTAAAGATTTGGCCAAGACACAATAAAGCTCGACTATAACGACGATTCCCAGCCCACGTGACTCCACATGCCGAAGCGTCCTTGGGCAAGACATTGAACCCCAAGTTGCTCCCGATGGCGAGTTAGCGCCTTGCATGGCAGCTCTGCTACCATTGGTGTGTGAATATGTGTGTGAATGGGTGAATGAGACACAGTGTAAAGCACTTTGGAAAAAAGCGCTATATAAGTGCGGACCATTCTGACAGCACGTCGGGACCAAAAAGTATCCGTCCGTCAGGTTTCCGATTCGAACTGTAAAACGTTTAGCGATTTTATGCACGGCGACGTTAAACGCGCTAAAGAGCTCGGCCTCTCTTAAAAAGTTCTGCCGTCCTCGTGACTGTTGTCATGAGCTGCGGCTCAACCTGGAAAACTCCGACCGTGAATTCAACGGTATTTGCTAATCTCGAAAATCCAGAATGCTGCTCTGCGGAACAGAGCGTCGTGTAGGTTCGAAGGTGACGTGAGACAAACACTTCCTATAATAGGAATACCCGTTAGTACTAGTACTCAATAACAGTCTAGAACAGTATACGTGTTTGAGATTGGACGCTACACGATACTATACTCGTGCGGTCGAGATAGTCGAAAAGACTAAAATAGCGTGGTTTGTCTGAATTACTAGCACACGAAATCCATCATGGATATTTTGAAGATTCGTTTGCGATACAAAACAAAACAAAAGAGGAGAAACAGTACATCAAAGCGACCCTGAGAGTACATGGGGTCATGGCCGCTAGTTTGGGAACCCCCGAGTTTCGCCGTATGTGGGAACAGGAACCTGTTTCACGGAGGTTCCACAACAGCGCAACAGTGATTGTTACTATAAACTGATGAAAGAGCGTGACGCATCGTTTAATTTAATTGGGATTGTTGGTAAACTGCTGTGGAATAAGTGGGATAAAATAGAAGAATGAGCTATTTTTGGGGTCGCACATGCGCAACACTGCGTCGGGCCGCGTCACGCCACCACTGGTGAGTATTTATTTCTTATACATCTGACGAAAAGTCTTTATAAGATCAACTTACTTCCAAAATTTCAACAGTTTGAAAAAGAAAAAGAAAAAATCGTCGCACGGTCAGGCCGAAACGAGGCCGAAGTTCATTTTCCAAGCCTGCATGATGATGACTAATCATTCTTCTTCCATTAGATGGCAATCCCAATCCCCTAATAACTAAACTGCAGAAGCGACACTGTACGGAGACGTACGCGTTCTTCCTCAACTTTCCTTTCCATCACTGGGAGTTCAGATCAAGCGCCTTTTGTTTAAATAGTTTACGTCGCTTCACACTGTCTGGAACGTTGGATGTACTGTATATTGCGCCATTAACCATCGGACGCGGTGTCGTCGGGGGAACCCGAGGACCGCTCGCTGCGAGGGAAGACGAATCCAGAGCGATCTGGCCGTGTTCTGCTCTCCGAGTCGAGTGATGAGACGTGATTAGTTGCTGCTCCCGGCTCCTGAGGATTAACATTAGAACGCGTTAAGAGGAAAGATGGTGGGAGTTTTGTTTTAGCGGGCAGCACACCAGGAGAGGAGCTATCCCGGCTCTTCGTCATCACGTAGCGGACGTCTGAATGCCTCTTGTCCTGCTACAGATGTGATCGAGTCAAGATGACCTTCTTCAGTCACACAGCCTCCAGTTGTTTGGGGAATGAGGAGAGCGTGTATTATCGCCAGCAAAAAAGGAATGCCGAAAACATGCAGGGGAAAAAAAAAAAAAAAAAAAAAAAAAAAAGGATAACCGCAGGCTAACAAAGAAAGAAAGAAAGAAAGAAAGAAAGAGCGAGACGACGAGTGTGTTTTACAGTAAACGTGTGATTTGTGTGATTAAGTGAAAGGAATGCATTGTTTAGCCCTGAGAGACTTGAGTCTCTCTAAACAATGAATCACTAAATTGTAAGTATTTTTGCACTAGCCTGGTTTATACGCTGCTGAATTAAAGGAAGAGTCCACTTTGCTTCATCCTAATCTCTATCTACTGGATCTGTAGCGTATTTTCTGTTACCACAAACAAGAATTTCCCGGCAGCTGAGACCGCTAACAGAGACCCTGTTTACTCCAAACTCACCTACAGTGGAGGTCAAAGGGCGGTTGTTGGCTTCGTTTTCAGATAAACCGATCAAATCTACGCTTTACGGTCGAGTTAGGTGTGCGCGGTTAGGGTTCGATACCACAACTGCGTACTCGGACATAAGCGGCATTCAGGAGTTACGCACGCGTTGCAAACCAGACTTCAAATAAAACGAATGAAAAGTATCGTCCCTTTACAGTTCTTCAGAATCTTAATTGGAGACATCGTTTACCTCAGGGATTTTATCTCGAGGAAGTTCTTTCGTGCTTTTATGTCCATTTGTTACATCCGACAGCTAATTTTGGACAAAACCCTATTTCCTTCTTCAGTCCGTATTTTCTAGCCTTAAAATTTATTCTAAAACCAAGCACACGTGGTCAAAGCTGGTGGTCCACAGGCTTCTGAGAAAACTCGTTTCGGACACGAGGCGAAAGGACGAATGTGCGCGAATTTACATTTACGTTTATCCATTTAGCGGATGCTTTTATCCGAAGCGACTTACAAATGAGGGAATACAAGCGAAGCGACATATCAAGCGGAGAACAATACAAGTAGTGCTACCATACGAGATTTATAATTGAGTTCTAGAGAAGCAACGTGCGCAGAGTCGAGGTATAAGCGCCAGAGTAAGGTTGTTTTTTATTTTATAAATTTTTTTAATAATGTGGGGGTTGGCGTTTTAGGGGTTAGTTAGGTGCTCACGGAAGAGGTGGGTCTTTAGCTGTTTTTTTGAAGATGGTGACAGATTCCAGATTGAGGTTGGAAGTTGGAGGTTGGAAGTGTGAAGGTTCTGGAAAGGGACCTCGAGCCACGCTGAGTGGGAACTACTAAGCGTCGGTCGCTAATCGAACGCAGATCGCGTGAGGGAACGTAAACCTTCAGGAGAGAGTTGAGGTAGGGGGCGCTGTTCCAGACAAGGTCTTGTACGTGAGCATCAAGGCCTTGAATTTGATACGCGAGGCTACAGGACGTCAGTGGAGGGAGATGAAGAAGGGTGTGACATGGGTTCTTCTGGGCTGGTTGAAGATGTAAATATTGATGCGGCTTCTGTAAAGTCACCAACTCTGAATACTTCCCAAAATTCCCAAATTAATCCTTTCCAAAAGTTCAACTGGATACAGATTAGGCTGAAAAATCGCATCGCATCTCTTTAACACTAACACCACTTTAACGCTTATCCAATCTGAATAAACTCCTTATGTGTTTAACCGGGTGCCTGCCCGCGGTGCTGACGAGCAGAATTAAATACGCTGTGCTGCAAAATATTTGTGTCTAGGAGCACTAAAAGCCATCTTGATCCAAACAACGCGTTTACAGCTATGACAGCTGACAAACAAACCTGTGCAACAAGGACAACGGGTTGACGTATTACGGATTCCACCGACAAGCGCGGCCTGAGCAAAATGACTCCAGGACATGTTGGAAATCGCAGCTTGGACGTCGCGCCAATGCAAAAGTAAACACCGAGAGGTCAGGAACTGGACAGCTCGAGGCACGCAGGAGTCAGAGGAGCAAGTCGCTGTGTCTGCTTTGAGGATATAACAGCTTGAAAAACAAAACCTTCAAATCCCCTGCTGCACAAACTGTGACCGAAAGAATGCAAACAATCGTACTGCGCCAGCTAAAGGTCGGAGATCGCCGATGCGGAGTCTGGAGCTCCACACCGGTCATGTCTAAATCGTTTTTCACTCACGGATCTGGTCTAAATCGTTCTGCGTCCTGACAGTCTGTGTGCACACGTGGCAAATATGTGGAATTTCGTCCGCATCGACCGCCTCGAGATACACGACGCGTGAAAATGCTTACCCTTCATTTTGTTTGTGCTGCATTTACACTAAGCTGAATCTGCATACGTTCGACCTTTTGTGAAATCCAACTGTGTGTTAATAATTAACGTGACCTTGGTTATCTACAGTGAAAAGAAAAACAGATGTGAAAACCGAAGGATTGCTCGTCCGCAACGAAACGTCTGAAACCGCTTACGTCCCTGTACCGTGCATGCGTAAAAACGTCACAAGCGGTTTTTTCCACACCGCGTCATTTCCGTCAGGCGTTTATTTACTTTCCGTCTCCTTGAACTGATGCGAATATGAATCGATTTGACTCTGAAGGTTGTACAAAGTGACGGTAATCGTTAACAACGCGATCGAACTGGACAGCAGGCACGACGGCTGCACTGCGACGTCGTCCACCATCTTGTTCGTTTTGTGTTGAATGTGAAGGTCACGTGACTAAAAATACCTCGTTGCTTTTGAATAGCTCCGTTTTCTAAAACGCGAAAACGGCGTTTTCGTTGATCAGTTTTTCTGCTTGGGAGACAAAAACGCTGTCTCGGTGTGGACAGGAGGCCAAAACGTAGAGAAAAGGACGCGTTTTCGAATTTATCCGGATTAACGTGGATGTTCGGAGGCTACAGCATGGGGATTGATGAGGACGCTACCACCTGAAGTACCACGGAAATGGTTTTGGACCTCAATTCCACATGGACGTTCTCGCTGTGGTTGCTGGAACTACGGCTGCTGCGATGGCCTTGGGACTGCAATTACCGCATGCAGTTTTACACTCAAGTCTCCTTTAGTGATCAGTGGACTAGTTCAACAAACATAATGAACTTTCTTTTACTCTCACACTATCCGGTGTGACCCAGATGTGGACGGGTTCCCTTCTGAGTCTGGTTCTCCTCAAGGTTTCCTCCTCGTATCATCTCAGGGAGTTTTTCCTCGCCACCGTCACCTCCGGCTCGCTCAATAAGGATAAATTCACACACTTAAAATCTCCATCCCGTGTTTATATGTTTCTGTAAAGCTGCTTTGAGACAATGTCCGTCGTAAAAAGCGCTCTACAAATAAAATTGAATTGAACTGAACGTGTTCGTGGGCTAGTGCGGTTCCAGTATGTTTTACATACCTTGGTGATGCGTAGACACAACAAACCTCTCGAGCTAACAGATGTTACAGTGTACATCTGGAAAAACTCCTGCGCTCGACCTGACGTTTTTGTGTGTTCAATAACAAATGTTTTATCATATCGAGACTTGTGACACTATTCCTGCTATTTTCCACAAACATAATGTTCATGTGAGTCATTCCGGTCGATGTTATGGGGGTGGGTTGTTACTGAGCAATTGAGTACATAATGACACAAATTAAAGGCCATAACCGGCATTTTTCCTTCTAATCTACATACCAGAGGAAAATAACACACTTTACATGATCACTCTGAAAACACACCGATTCGGAGGCATCTTAAATCATATTTCAAGGCCAAAACAAACCTGTGAGGTTGCTTCCACAATAGGCGTCATTAACTGTAAATAGTTGGCCATTTCTTTTTTTTTTTTTCCAAGTCGATCTTTGGAAACTCTGCTGTGATCAATGGGGGGGAAGGGGGGAGTAGCCTTTGGCTATGCTTAAAAAAAAAAGAAAATCCTTCCCAACCTTATGAGACATGAAATCTCTGTGTCGAAAGGCTAAGCAGTTTCTATAGCGAGTTAAAAACAATCTCAAAATAATCTCGCAAGTCCAGAGGTTTAAACAGTTGCCTGGGTGTTGAAGTGCTTCCTGTGCACTATGGCATACAGACCTTGACCACAGAGAGTAACAAGGAAAGATGACAAAGCTCCAGAAGTCTGCCAAGCTCGCTCGGCAAACCTGGTGAGAGGTTAAACCGCATGAGCTGATACGTTTACAGCACACACAAACAGCGGGTGGCTGCGGCGGAGGCGCTGACATTCTAACATTCTATGAGTCGCTGAACGTCATAAAACTGGGACGCAGCTCTGGAGTCGAGGTCCCAGCGTGAGCAAAAATAACATACAAAAATGATTTTACTGCCTAATTATCTACTTTAAATATTTGGACACGCTGGGACGATAATAAACGCATGAAAGGACGCTGGTTAAGGTAAGTGATCTGGTTAACGGGGCTATAAAGAGCATTCAGTCAGGCTGTGAAAACTTTTTGTGCAATGTGCAGGCAGGTTTTGAGAAAGGTGATAAAACTCTGGACGTGATTTTCTGACCTAGTTTCTTCCATGGAGGAGCACCAAACACACACACATACACACAGACACACACACGGCCACGTGGACGGCGTGTGCGCACGGTAATTGTTTGAGCAGAAGCAACAAGCAGGCCGTGAGCCACGGACAAGATGGACCGATGAGTGTAAGCCAGAATCTGTCACAATCACCACATCTCAATGAAAACTCGTAGTGCTTTTCTACCAAACAAATCCTCCAAACTATCTGTTATTTCTCTCTCTCTCTCTCTCTCTCTCTCTCTCTCTCTCTCTCTCTCTCTGTGTGTGTGTTTCCCATCATGTAGCGTTACCCACTGAGAGGTTACTGGGTGAATAGTGATGGACGTGACCAGGCATGCACGGTGCTGTCGTGTGTCTCCCTTACAAGATGAACCACTGAGCACATGACAGTCAGTTTGTTCTAATGGCAGACAGCAAAGGATGCCAATACTTTAATCTTTGGTATTTAAAAAAATAAAAATACAGAGGAGTTTGAAGGGCGCTAGGTATTACGTAATACCCTCTTTAGTATGCATGAAGGACACTAGGTATCACGTCATACCCTCTTTAGTATGCATGAAGGACACTAGGTATCACGTCATACCCTATTTAGTATGCATGAAGGGCGCTAGGTATTACGTCATACCCTATTTAGTATGCATGAAGGGCGCTAGGTATTACGTCATACCCTCTTTATTATGCATGAAGGACACTAGGTATCACGTCACACCCTATTTAGTATGCATGAAGGGCGCTAGGTATCACGTCATACCCTATTTAATATGCATGAAGGACACTAGGTATCACGTCACACCCTATTAGTATGCATGAAGGACAGTAGGTATCACGTAATACCCTATTTAGTATGCATGAAAGACAGTAGGTATTAGGTTATACTCTATTTCGTATGCATGAAGGGCACTAGGTATTATGTCACACTCTGTAGTACACATGAAGGGCACTAGGTATTATGTCACACTCTCTGTAGTACACATGAAGGGCACTAGGTATTATGTCACACTCTCTGTAGTACACATGAAGGGCACTAGGTATTATGTCACACTCTGTAGTACACATGAAGGGCACTAGGTATTATGTCACACTCTCTGTAGTACACATGAAGGGCACTAGGTATTATGTCACACTCTGTAGTACGCATGAAGGGCACTAGGTATTATGTCACACTCTCTGTAGTACACATGAAGGGCACTAGGTATTATGTCACTCTCTGTAGTACACATGAAGTGCACTAGATATTATGTCACACTCTCTGTAGTACGCATGAAGGGCACTAGGTATTATGTCACTCTGTAGTACGCATGAACGGCACTAGGTATCATGTCACAGTCTCTGTAGTACACATGAAGGGCACTAGGTATTATGTCACTCTGTAGTACACATGAAGGGCACTAGGTATTATGTCACACTCTGTAGTACACATGAAGGGCACTAGGTATTATGTCACACTCTGTAGTACACATGAAGGGCACTAGGTATGATGTCACACTCTGTAGTACACATGAAGGGCACTAGGTATTATGTCACACTCTCTGTAGTACACATGAAGGGCACTAGGTATTATGTCACACTCTCTGTAGTACACATGAAGGGCACTAGGTATTATGTCACACTCTGTAGTACACATGAAGGGCACTAGGTATTATGTCACACTCTGTAGTACACATGAAGGGCACTAGGTATTATGTCACACTCTCTGTAGTACACATGAAGGGCACTAGGTATTATGTCACACTCTCTGTAGTACGCATGAAGGGCACTAGGTATTATGTCACACTCTGTAGTACGCATGAAGGGCACTAGGTATTATGTCACACTCTCTGTAGTACACATGAAGGGCACTAGGTATTATGTCACACTCTCTGTAGTACACATGAAGGGCACTAGGTATTATGTCACACTCTCTGTAGTACGCATGAAGGGCACTAGGTATTATGTCACACTCTCTGTAGTACACATGAAGGGCACTAGGTATTATGTCACACTCTCTGTAGTACGCATGAAGGGCACTAGGTATTATGTCACACTCTGTAGTACGCATGAAGGGCACTAGGTATTATGTCACACTCTCTGTAGTACACATGAAGGGCACTAGGTATTATGTCACACTCTGTAGTACACATGAAGGGCACTAGGTATTGTCACACTCTCTGTAGTACACATGAAGGGCACTAGGTATTATGTCACACTCTCTGTAGTACGCATGAAGGGCACTAGGTATTATGTCACACTCTGTAGTACGCATGAAGGGCACTAGATATTATGTCACACTCTCTGTAGTACGCATGAAGGGCACTAGGTATTATGTCACTCTGTAGTACGCATGAACGGCACTAGGCATTATGTCACACTATGTGTAGTACGCATGAAGGGCACTAGGTCTCATGTTATACCCTATGTGTAATATGAATTTACAATTTAAATTGTGGTAAGAACATGTTACTGAGGGTAAAAAAACACACGACCGTAACCCGGGAGCACAGCTACATTTTTGTTTGCTTTTGTCAATCTCCTCACGGTTAAACACGTCAGGAGAAGACACTAGCCAGACTCAAATATGATCTTTTCTGTGCAAAGCGAGGACACATCGTAGCTGTAACACTGGCCAACAACTTGCTGAGATTTAGAATCCACCCCGTCCTTTTCACTCAGGCATTACTTCATGCCACCAATGAATTTAAACGCAGCAGGTTCTCACGAGGACACGATTCACACTCGGCGTTACCGACGTCCTCGACTGACCTGCCTGGGACACGGGGTTAATCTTCCACCCACCGTAAACCAATAACACCCGTCCGTGTCAAACTCCATCGGCACGTCCTGACCCCTACTCTACTTTAACCCAGACTGCACCTGGAAACAGGAAGACAGGAGCGTCCAACCCAGGAACGAGGCCCGGTCCTTCCATCACGTCCTCCTCTTACCTCTGTATCTCAGTTTAGCGTCAAAAGAGGAGAAGAGACAGACTACGCGCAAGAGATTAGTGCCTTCATCTCCTGCCAAACCAGCTTCAAGAAGCCAGTAAGACACATCATGAACGAGTACGGTCCTGGGAGCAGAGCGCTGCAATACGGGGGAAAAAAATGGCTGCGCAAACGTCTGCAAACGTCCCTGCCTCGGCTTTAGGTGAAAGATTGATTACACGAAGAATAAATCACGGGCCTAGTCTTGATCTGCCTGCGTAAGCGACCTGCATACAAACATCATTCCTTTGGAAAGCTGGGAGAAATCGGATTCCTGGAGCGGCGAAAATAAATAAATAATTTCTCCTTAATCTCTCCTGTCCGCATCAGAGACGTCTCGTTTTTTACGACCGGTGTGGTACGTTCCTTTTTTCAAAACGAGGCTTTAATCAGCTGTTTTCGTTAACGGAAAGCGGAAGAGGAATTATAAAAAGATCAACGTGTTGAAGAATTGTTTTCAGATGTCTAAAGCCAGCACAGCTGGTCACTCAACTGTGTCAGCGATTTGAGAAAGGTTCTGCAATGTTCCTGTTGTGGAAGTACACACCATTAACTGTCATACAAACAGATTACACAATGATGTTTCCCCTTTGGGTGTGTGGAGAAACAGCGCTTGTTGATTTTGTAGGGATGAGCCTCATGGACTTGGGTTTCCAAAACTGCTCACGTGTATCTTGGAGAACAAGAGAAATCGGCCTCAGGTTTCCTTCTGGTTGTGTGGAAACGACGAAAAAAGGTACCAAACGGTACCGCTTGCCCTCAAGGGTGTCTTTCTATATATTGTATCTTTAGTCGGCTTTATTTGATGGCCTCCGGTGACATTTTTGCCCTCGATTCGTCTCCACCTAAAGAGAGAGATGCGGCGGCGCTTTAGCCTTTTAGTCCGTCTCACCTCCTATGCTCGGATTCCGATTTCATGCTAATGTCGGCGTCGATGGCATTGTGCTCGTCACTTCACAGATCGCTAAGGACCCGAGTCGAGTTCCTGCTGTAGCTTGGGGTAAATGCGATGCGTTGCATTCTGGGATCCCCCCCCCAACCAACGTTTGCACCAACATCACAAGAATAAAGGCAGAAATATTTCAATATAAAAGCATATCTAATGTGTTTCCCAGGCAGTGGTGGCTTAGCGGTTAAGGCTCTGGGTTACTGATCAGAAGGTCGGGGGTTCAAGCCCCAGAACGGCCAAGCAGCCACTGTTGGGCCCTTGAGCAAGGCCCTTAACCCTTAACCCTCTCTGCTCCAGGGGCGCAGTATCATGGCTAACCCTGCGCTCTGACCCCGACCTTCTAACATGCTGGGTACGCGAAGAAAAGAATTTGACTGTGCTGTAATGTATACGTGACCAATAAAGACTCCTTATCATTATCATCTTTCCTTAAAGTTTTAAAAGGTTGGCTAAATTCACTTCCGCACAGTGTCGTGAGTGTAAGCGGATGATGATGAGTGATTAAGGGGGCCTTTAGGGGGCCAGGAACTGATAACAAACACTAAAACAAAACAAAACAAACAAACAAAAAAAAAACAGGGGAGTAAAAACAAATGGATACAAAACACCCATGCAAGCGTGGGTTGCACTTGCCCTCAGCCCCAACCCCGGGTGCAGATGTGCTTGCGGCAAATATTTAAGAGGTTTAATTCGAGCACAGAGCAGGTGCTGTTTTTGTGGGAAGGAAACAGGGATCGCCCTGAACGTTTCAGTTACATCAGAGATCCCATAGGCAAGCAGTGAGTCATTATATCAACACACACTCCCACATGCTCACAGCGAGAAGCGGACAGAGACCCGTCGCGTCCGCGTCTATGACAACAATTGTGCGAACACTGCGGTTAGTCAAGCCTCTCGCTCAGAGGCGTGTTAACTCATCCCAGCAAAAAAAAAAAAAAAGAATAAATACATTTTCTTTAAAAATTGCAGCAGCTTCGGGGTTTCAAAGATGCTTATTTATTCCTGCATTCTTGACATGGGTTTTCTCACGCTGCTGTCTTCGGTTATTACAACACAACGGGGACCTAGGGTTAAGAGGAGGTTCAGGACGGAGGAGTTTACGCGTTCCGGTTTCTCAGGAAACTGCGTTTTTGAGAAAGAGAAAGAGCTGGTGAAGGATGTCCGACAAAATGAAACCTAACTGTAATCCGTTCAATTGGGTGACGGTGTTAGCAAACCGGTGCGGTATAAGCGGAGTGAAACACTCCAAACCGTGCCGTTATACGAATTCTCCACTTCGTATCGGGCCGTATCTACTGAAGCTCTAAGAGGCCACGCGTTATCAACAGCTTTCGTTATGTTCATATCAAGAGAAAACAACTTTCGTTATGTTCATATCAGGAGAAAACAAACTATTTTGTTATGTCGATATCACAAGAGAACAACTTTTAGGTTGATATCAAAAGAAAACTACTTTTGTTATATTCAAATCAAGTCGACTGTTTTCCGATAAACACACGGTCTGTTTTCGTCATTCCTTACTTAACTAAACCTTTCGGCTCATTCGAAGCAACATGCCTACGAGTGACATCAGCAGCAGTCACTTTTCATGACATCATCGTGAAATCATAGGAAGAGCTGACCTCGACGTGCACTCACCCGATAAAAGGCTGTGGTCAGGGGAAGCAAAGCTGCAGCCACCGTATACTCTTCAGAATTGGAGCAGTCCTGTGGGCAGAGATAATACGAGCGGATGACGAACAGGAAATAAATAGATCTGGCAGTCCACAGAAGAAAATAATTCCTGTTACAACAACACCCTGGTTCACGTTATTTAAAAATAAATATTACTGCACTTTATAGCCACAATCACACTTCCACATAATACTTGGTCTTATCAGCGTTCTGGCAGGAACATTGTGCATTAGCTCACTGTCCTGCAACTGTCCTTCCACACACACTTCTATAAACTTATCTATGACTCATTTGTTCTCAGTTGGGTTTTTTTTTTTTTTTTTTTTTTTTTTAAAAACAACAATTTTACGATTTACATTCCAAGAAGATACCGGAATTGTCTTGGCATAATTCAACCACCAAAAAAAAAAAAAAAAAAAAAAAAAAAAGGGGTAAACAAAATGTTCATGTGTTACACACACACACACACCCACAATGTTACTGGAACGGTGCGACCTGAAATAATAAAAACAATAATCAGTAATTAACAGAACAATTTTCATCTTAGAATACATCATTTCAAAGTGCTTCATGATAAAGTGTAAAGATAAAACACAATGTACAATCATTACGGTATAAACTAGAAACCTGTGGTGGTTGTGTGACGACAAATCATAAGGAATAATAAGAAAACGTAAACATGTTTGTTTGCTTTTTTTTGAGTTTTAAAGAGAACCCGTACAGGATTTCCCAGAGGTGGTTTTTTTTTGGGTGTGTGTGTGTGTGTGTGATTGTCGAGGCCAAAAACGCTTGATTTTGCTTTTTTTCTTTTTAAATTTGCGATGTGACTTGTACGCGCTCTTTCGTGGTGATGTTTGTTGGTAAACGAGACATTTTAGCTGTATTCATGTTTATAAAAATAATTGATAAATAAATAAATAAATAAATAAATAAATAAATCGCGAGCTCCTCCGGATATTGAGTTTGCTCGATTTTGCGTACGTTTCTGCGTACTGCGTTATTATTAACATGATCTAAATTTACCGATAAAGTCCGTTTTTTTTATTACGGTCACATTAGATGGTGGGCGATTGTATTGTATTGTATTGTATAGCATGAATATCGCACCGTATCACGATAACTTGCGTACACGACATGCATCAGGAGATCTGTGGAGTTATACGACTTTTTTTTCGGGCTACAGGACGTTATTTAACGTTGTTTACTGAAGATCACTGAATAGTAGTTTTACAACAAAATATCTGAAAATCAAACAGAACCGTCCGCTAGAACGTTATCGTTCCCGTTAAACGTCTTGACACGGAGCTTCACCGACGTTTAACGAAACAGTGGACGATATGAGAGATAATCGATTCGGAGATGATTTAAACTAGCTAGACATCAACGTCCACTTGAGGATACTTACACAAGCACAAATGCCTGACGATATCGACGATACTTATAAAAAACGTATCACGGCGTGAAAATATCACGATAGTGATGTGTCGTCAAATCGCACGGCCGTAAATAACACTGAGTTTCCGTAGACAGACGAACTACAGAACGGGAAACGAGGAAATGACTCCAGGAGGAAAATGCACCGTGGAGGAAGAACGTCTGTGATAAATAGCTGGATTTACAGCGTAAATTACGAGCGAGGGTGGGGGGATAAATAAATAAAAATAATAAGTCTTCGCAACTATGTATCTTTTTAGCCACGAAAACGTCAAAACCTAGAAGATTTGGTTGATTTTTACGCATGGAGCATTTCTTTTTAATTCCCTGCGTGTGCTTGTCTGAAACACCTTTTTACAACCGTGTCTCCAGACTCACAAAAAAAAAAAAGAAGGAAAAAAAAAAAGAAAAAGAGCAAGAGTGGAATGTAAGGAGAGGAACAAATGTATCATATGACCACGTGACGGAAACCCCTATGTTTGTTAATCCTTTCTTTAAATAGCTTCTACTTGAAAAGAACCAGAGTTTTCACTAGTAGATGGTGCTGATACTATTTTCGCACATCTACATTTTCCAAAAGTCCATTCTTATAAATACATTTTTTAAAAAACGATGAAAAATTACACCATTTATTAATAATTGCATTAAATATGAGGGAAAAATGAATTCGGAATCGTAGCCCGGCCCTACTCGGAGAGTTGATGTTAGATGCTGATTCATCTCTGACGGACGAGAAATGGCTTCAACGAAAGGGTGGACTGACGCTACACTAATCCGAAAACATCCTAGCTATTCGAAAAAAAATCAGCATTTAACACTGTAAGCGGATAAAAAGCACAACGTGTCATTCTTCAAATCAATCAATCAATCAATATTGCAATCATTGCTGTGGTATAAGAGGAATTAAATGCTGTTAATGCAGTGATGTACCACCGCACATCATTACCTTACTAATCACTAATCATTCTAATAACAGCACGCACACACACACACACACACACACACACACACACACACACACACACACACATTTCACTGCTACAGTTAAACACATGATTGAGACGTCGTGCTTAACGGTTAAAAGCTGAAGTGCAGGATGCCTTCCTGTGAGCTGCAGCACGTAAGAGGCTTTTACTCGTCTCCACAGGAATGCAGACCGAGCACATGTGCCTATGAGTCAGGACTCCATACAGTACGTGCTCCTAGAGACCTCTGTATGAGTGTGTGTGTGTGTGTGTATGAGCGTGTCTCCTTTTCTCCACATGCATTACAGCATGTGACCTAGTTCCCTCCGGCATGTTGACTTTTGTACACACTAAGGTCAGGAAATGAAGATGGACCAGCTTTCTGTACGCGTTACTTCACACGCTCTTTCGAGGAGCTGTGAAAGGAAGAAAAAAAAACAAAAACGAGGATCTGGGCAAAAATAGCACAATATCCTCTAAAACCCAGGTGCTTCATGACACGTCCGTACAAAGTTTCCTGTATAAAGTGTGTAATATTTGGTCAGTGCGCTGGTGAATAACATGTAGTCAACCAGATTTGTTTGTTCAGCCAGTATGAATAAGTCAAAGGCCAGGTGCTGCGTGATGTTTACCTGTTGCTATTAAAGGTAACTACTCTAGCATGGGAACGATCTAGATCGTAACTTCCCAGTGCGCTGTTCTACTGCCGGAAATAAATAAATGAATAAATAAATAAATAAATCGGGCAACACGCTCGTTCTTAATCCCGTGTGTCGTTACCTGGATGATCAATGACATGATGTTTTTATGTTTTGTGAGAGTTCTTCATGAGTCCCTTGTTTCTCCTGAGCAGTTAAACTGCCCGCTGTTCTTCAGAAAAATCCTCCAGGTCCTACACATTCTTTACTCCTCCAGCATCTTTACTTCTGCATATTTGAGCCCTTTTCACGTGAACGTTCACTGATGCTCAAGACGGCAACACGATGCGTTAAGAGCCCTGGGGGGTGTAAACTTTTGAACAGGAGGATCGGTGTAAATTGATATTATTTTGTTATTATTTCTGGGAAACATGTAAATATCTTACGTACCTTCTGAAGGGCGGTACTAAACGAGACAAAATAATCATTTACACCGATGCTGAGTGTGAGGATATGATCATGTGCTGCTGTTTCCTCGGATTTACAGAAGCACCATGGGAAAAAAATAAAATAAAACAAAAAAAACCTTTTTGGATTGTGCTGATCAATGTGACTGTCACAGTTCCCGAGTACCGGGAGAAAGAGCAGAACATCTCGCCGCTCTGCTGTAACACCACACCACGCTACTTACACAGATTCCAAGAATATCTGGAGCCCACGGTCTCTAGCTGTCTAAATTACAGCGTAGAGAACGAAACTATCACCTCCGATGCCTTGCGGATAATTTTGGCCCGCTTGCTAAAACGTAAATAAATATACACAGAAGCGAGCAGATGACTCAAGGTCCCAAATCTACCTGTGGAAAAAAAAAAAAATCTAGTTTCCCCTTAAATGGTCTGCACTTATATAGCGCTTTTTTAACCTTAGCGCTTTGCACTGGGTCTCATCCGCCCATTCACACACACACACACACACACACACACACACCAATGGTAGTAGAGCTGCCATGCAAGGTGCTAGCTTGCCATCGGGAGCAACTCGGGGTTCAGTGTCTTGCCCAAGGACACTTCGGTATGTGGAGACAACCCGCTCTACCACCTGAGCCACAGCCAATCTTATAGTATTAAACTGACTCTAACTCCCATTGCTCTCTTTCTCTCTCTCTCTCTCTCGATTGGCTGTCAGCTCCTGTCTGACACTCTGTTGTTGGACTTGTTTTGTGCCTGAAGTAGGCACGTAATGATGTTTGGCATGTCTGAGCTGGTGCATATGTCATATGACTACAAATCTCCTGCCACTTCCGACAGACACCCCTGACATGGCACTGACACTGAATGACTGTAATAGGATTGTCAGTGTGAGTCACAATCGCTCAGGAATATCATGTTCTGGAATATACCAGCAACCAGCAACCACCTCCAGCTCAACACAGGAAAAACCAAGGAGCTGGTGGTGGACTTCAGACACAGCAAGAGGCCCCACACCCCTGCTGTAATAAGGAGTGAAGGGGTAGAGATGGTGGACATCTATAAGTTCCTGGGGGTGCACCTCAACAATAAACTGGACTGGACAGACAACACAGAGGCCCTCTACAGGAAAGGACAGAGCAGGCTGTTCTTCCTGAGGAGGCTCAGGTCCTTCAATGTGTGCACCAGGCTGCTACGGATGTTCTACCAGTCTGTGGTGGCCAGTGTCATCTTCTTTGCTGGGGTGTGCTGGGGAGGTGGCATCGGGACTTGTGGCGCCAACAAACTGGGCAAGCTGATGAAGAAAGCCAGCTCGGTGGTGGGGATGGAACTGGACGGTGTGGAGGTGGTGACTGAGAGGAGGATGAGAAGGAAGCTGAAAACCATCATGGACAACCCCTCTCATCCTCTCTATGCTGAGCTGAGGCAGCTCGGGAGCTCCTTCAGCCACAGAGTGATTTGTAAATGTACCTTTGTCTTGTATTTGAACAAAAAAAAACGTATAAAGACGAGGTATTTGATGTTTTACCTAAATCAACTGCATAGTTTTTTGAAGGTAAAAGTTTATTTTGAAATTGATGCATGCAACACATTCCAAAAAAGTTGGGACAGGGGTAATTTAGGACAAGTTGAAATAAGGTGGTGACGTCAAACAGGTGAGGCAATCGTCTAATCGTGCGCCGCGTTTCCACCGAAATTACCCGGAACAATTAGTCCCAGGAACTTTTTTCATAGGATTAAGTATACTTTTGCATTGCCGGTCGCCGTTTCCAGTTCCCGCTGTATTTCGTCCTTGGCATAAATACTTAACAAGGCCTGAACCTCATCGTCGGTCCATAGGTCGTATTTTTTTAAAGAAACTCCATTGTGTCGATTCGAATCGCAATAAACAACTGTCACTGTACGCACCACTGTGGTGGTTGAAATAAAATGCTGCATGCGCTCAACTAATCCGCATGTTCAGCACCCAAGTCCCACCCACAGTATTCCTGAACTTTGAAAAAGTACCTTCTCCCAAGCAGGGACTTTCTGATTTTACCCGGAACTTAATTTAGAGCTTGGTCCCTGTGGTGGAAACACACTGAGTACCTCCAAAAGTCCCTAGTTCCTGGGGAAAGTTCCTCCGGTAGAAATGCTGCTATAGTACATTTTATATTATATATATATATGTATAAAAAGACCTAGTCCTTCAAGAGCAAGGATGGGTCGAGCGAATAATCCCACACTTTGAGAACAACATTCCCCAGAGACAAATTAGTAGGATTCTGGGCATTTCACCTTCTACAGTACACAATATAGCCATCTTTGACCTTGACTTTGGGCGGCTGTGTCTCAGGTGGTAGAGCGGGTTGTCCACTAATCGTAGGGTTGGCAGTTCGATTCCTGGCCCGCGTGACTCCGCATGCCGAAGTGTCCTTGGGCAAGACACTGAACACAAGACACATTGCTCCCGATGGCGAGTTAGCGCCTTGCATGGCAGCTCTACTACCGTTGGAGTGTGAGTGTGAATGGGTGAATTAGACACAGTGTAAAGCGCTTTGGATAAAAGTGCTATATAAGTGCAGACCATTTACCATTTGACCTCCAACCCAAATGTCTTCAATGTACAGCGAAAACGACAGAATTGGCCTTGCTGTTCCAATACCTCAGAGCGGACCGAAAGTGTTCCTCAGAAGGGACACACCAAGGATGCTAGATTTAACAGTGACGAACGGACTATTTCTGACACAGAATTAACAAACGGATTCCGGCACAAGAACCCGAGTGGGTGCTGTCTCACAGCTCAGTCATCAGTCACTGTGCAGGAAATGGCTGGGATACCAGGATGCTTTTGCACTCCGTCCCCGCTGCAGGGTTTCTGCTTGTCTTGCTCAACATCCTGTCCCAGATCTGGCCATGGCTGTAGTTCTCACCCACACATCAGACCAAATCCAAACAATGCTCTACTCACATACTATTAGACTTATTAACATGTTTTTTTATATATATACACACACACACACACACACACACACACACACACGAGGCTGTGATTATTAAAGTTTGTCATTTATGGACTGCTTAAATAAACCGAGGCATTCGCACCTTGTCGTAAAAACAAGAAATCAGATCGCATGTGTGACATGCATGTTTTGTTTTTTTTTTTTTATTAAAATTTTTGCATAGCAAAGCCAATAAATATTCATAGCATCTGCATCTGACTTATAAACAGATGCTCCATGTCGGTTTTGGGAATGCAGGAAGTCACCCCACAAGCATGTAATCACTAACACAGCAGCTCCTCCTCCATGGAGGACATGGACCATGAGCAGAGCAGGCATCATCAATTCCAGATAACTAAGTGCTTGGAGACGAGACAAAAGCCTCGCTCTGACAAAGTGTTCTCTCGGCGCTATATCTGATCAATTAGTGCTCTGGATGGTGAGCGCTGATTGACAAGGTCGTGCCTTGTAGTCGTCTCGGTCTCCAGCGAGTCCGTCGGCTTGTCTGGAAATAGACCGCGGCGCTCCGGCGAAGGCTCCGACAGCTTCGCGTACGCCTGTGCATACAGATCCCGCTGATTTAGTGCGCACGTGGGTATAACGTGCTCGTAGAAACACACGGTCGCGGATTTCGGCAAACTTTTCCTCCAGTGTGGCGAATATTATATTATTTCACCTCTGATCTAACGTACAGCCTGTAGCTTGTGCAATTAAGAACGTGCACGGGAAAAATACGTCCTAGTGAAACCGGCACGCCGACGTGACAGAGGAATGAACACACTTCTAGTGACTTATAGCGAAAAAACAAGCTGGGCTTCTTACCACGACATGTGGATCCCATAACGTCTTGACCTCGCTACGAGTGAGTGCAGGAATGCGCTGCATTTTTCAACAGATAGACAAAACGTCGTCCATCTATTTACACTAATCAGCTATTATGCTCGATTACAACATTGACTTGTGTGACAAGGTGGCTGATAAGCCAAAAAAAACGAGGAGCACATCTTTCGTGTGTGAGTGTGCTCATTTTTAAGCGCCGAGGTCATTACATGAGTATCTCGCAAACAAGTTCTGGCACCGCCACCGGCTGCTGCACGGTCAGCACTTCTCGTGCCGGCTCTCCGGTTTTCTCGTGATGAAGCGTGCGAGATATGAAAACAATAAATCTGCCGAATTATGTGAGAGGTGGATGGGGGGGGTGGTGTCGTCCAATTTCAACTAAACCCTACGTGCCGTTTCCACGCTGCTTGCGGATGTCAAACAACGTCTAAAGCTCACCGCGGTGCCGGTGTGTACGTTCACGAAAGCGCGGGGACCTACCGAACCTGCCTGCGTCTTCGTAGATCAGACTTTGATCGCCGCTGCGTTTAACGATTCTCCAGCGCGCCACTCTTATCGGTCAGGTGGCTTCCATTAGAATCTCTCCCCGTGCCGTTAAGATGGTCTCGACGACGATTCAAAAGCATTCCTTCCCGATTACGTCTCTGTAAAATCTATAGAATCACTGGACGTCGCGTAGAACGCTATAGATCATCGGGCATGCTGTTAGCCGTCATCGTTAAGTGCGTCTGATGGGCCAGGTATGGATTTCATGCACATCATTTAATATACAGAAAGCTCTGGCATCGTTTCAAGTATTTCAAGTAAAAATATGTTCTCTACTGTAGCAATAAATAAAAACTCACAATAGGCACACCCTTCACTGTATTAAACCGGGACATCCACATGCTTAAAAAATGATCAAAGATAAAACATGACACACATTTTGTTCGCTGTACAACTTTCACTAACGATATTTAAACACCCCCCACCAAACCCCCACCAACACCTCCCCATCCCAGGATTGAACGAGGGTCAGAACTCTAATGAGGTGGCATACCAAAGCCTTCCCAAATATTGCGCCCGAGGGCCGAAAACACATTACGGAGCACATATTTGACCTCCCGTCGCAGACCGCAAAACTGGATGTTCTTTTACAGCTCCCACGTCCAGTGACCTGCGGTGCTGCGGCCGCTCGAGTCCACTACAGCTGCAGATGTTCGGACTAATAACCTCGCCCAGGTTCAGAGCACCGAAATATGCCAGGAACTCAAAGTGACTCCATAAAAGCTGCGCGCTAGTAAAAAGGCGCCGTGCTGTTAAAAATCCCCCGAACTCGTCATGTGGAGCTGTAAAACAAAAGGACTACCAGCAGGACCTCGTTATGCTCTGATTGATGGCGACATGACAGTTTATAGAAGAATACGAGAACAATGTAGGGGACATTTTGAATAAATCACTAATTGTTATGCAATTTTAAACAATAATATTAATAATAGAAAAACACAGGACTTCCACGGTGATATGTTCTTCCAAACAGCCATAAATTACAAACTCGATATAAACCAAAGTGCCGTAATTAACCCAAATCACTCCTCACTGTATATTCATAAAAAAGTCACTAAAAGAAGTCATAACGATGGTATCACACACACTGTACCCATTACAGAGCACCACAGACGTCGAACTCACCAAAAAAAAAAAAAGACACCAGGAGGTCTCCCTAGCAAAACGTTGGAAACGATAGCTATTAGAGCTTCTCTGCTGGTTGCGTTTGTGGTTTAGCTCTTAAATACCTTCAGGAAAATGAGTAAGGAAGTCATGAGTTTTACGAAAAGTTGTTTCATTACGTATCTTTTACAGGATTGTACTGCAAGCATGCTCTCCGTGTCTTGTAATTGTGAGTGCAGGTAGGTATGTGACGTGTCCCACCTGAAGGGCGCAGTTCATCATGCGCACTATGTGGTCGAACTGCTGGTGGTCCAGGATGGCGCGGTTCATCTGCACGTGTAGACTGAGTTCTTCGGTCAGACACTGCCGAGCCGCTTTGCCTTTCAGGGCACGCAGGGCAGCAGGGAGAGCCTGGACACAACGGCACAAACACCACCGCCACCATCACCACCAAAACATTCACCAAATTCAACTGAAAATGCAACTTATAAGGATTTCTCCAGTCTCAAAATGATTCAACCCCCTGAATAGAATCCCTCACAACAGCACAAATATGCAAAACAGGTGTTGTATCAAGCACACCTGATGCTAAACTAATCAAGGGCTTCATTAGTTGCAGCAGGTGTGCTTGAGCTGGAACACGTGAAATACCTGAACTGGCTAGGGGCAGAAAATGCATTAAATACCTGGACGGGGAAGAAAAAGGAAGCTATCGACGGCTGCAAGCAGATCTCTGAGAAGGCAGGTTGTGAAAAACCCTCGAGTGACTGCAAAAGACCTGCAGCAAGACCTGGTGTAACAGGCACTGAGGTTTCAGTGAGCACGGTAAGGCGTGTACTAAACGCAGAAGGTTTCCATGCCAGAACTCCAAGACGTGCACCACTTCTGACCCAAAAGCACAAGAAAAGTCGCTCAAAATCATATAAATAATCCACAGAAGTTTTGGGATTCTGTTCTGTGGAGTGATGAAACAAAACTGGAACTTTTCAGCACGATAGATCAGCGGTATGTCTGGAGGAAGAAGAATGAAGAAAGAACACTCTGTCCACAGTTAAGCATGGTGGTGGCTCGGTGATGCTCTGGGGCTTATTTGCATCCTCTGGTACCGGAAACCTGCAGCGTGTGGAAGGCGAGACGGATTCATTGAAGTATCAGGAAATCCAGGAGAAAACATCAAGCTGAATCTTGGGCGTCATTGGACCTTCCAACAGGACGATGATCCCAAGCATACCGCAAATTCCACCAAGGCTTGGAAGCCCTGGAAGATTCTACAGGGTCATCACAGTCACCCCATAGAAAATCTCTGGTGGGATTTGAAGAAGGCGGTCGCAGCACGCAAACCCGAGAATATTACTGAACCGGAGGCCGTCGCTCATGAGGAATGGGATAAGATTCCTCAGGAACGCTGCCAGAAGCTCGCCATCTCATTTGCAGCAGGTCAGAACAGCAAAAGGAGCTCTACTAAGTACTAAAGATGCTCGCCATGAAGGGGGTGAATCATTTTGAAACTGGAGAAGTCATTACAACTTGCATTTTCAGTTGAATTTGGAGAAACCACTTGAAGCATTCATTGTGTTAAACTATTTCAACTGCTTTTGTTTGATTTGTTCATCGCAAACAGCTGAAAGTCCGTACATTTGGACAATAAACCTGATTTGCACTGGGGGTCGAATAATTTTGATCGCAACTGTATTATTAGTCAGCATATAACATGACATCAGAACGTATCTTTCTGGAAATTTAGCACCTCTCGTTCCTTTGTGGTTCCCTCTACAGACACAAATTAAACGCACATCACTGGAGCGATGAACATCGTTCTTCCAAAAGATGGCGTTTTTGATCATTTTGATAAGTTTGAGGCCGCTTGGTCCACAAAATGTGCAATCGGGTTAGCATTCGTTGGCCGTGAAGACCACGGCGTACGAGTTAGAACGTTTTAGATCATGCTCATCAAAATGTTTCGCCGAGTATCGATTAGACCCAAATCTAATGCGAGCAAAATAAATAAATGCCCCGGATTGCTAGCACATCGTCATAATAAAGCTGTGTTTTTTCCTTTAATTGGTCGAGTAATATTAATACGGAAAGATGTTTTTCGATATGGACACTTGGAACGATTCGTTTAAAAAAAACAAAAAAACCCACAAAAAACGTTACAATCCAGCCAATATTCGACTGTATCGCATGATGTTTCTGGCGGCTCTGTTCACGCTCGGTCCAGGTTTTCATATCAGCGGTGTGGAAATGGCTACACGGTGGTGACGGCTTTACTGGCTCGCTGGAGCTGTTAGCTTGGAGTTCGACATTTTTGTAGCCACGAAGGAGCGAAAGCTTTTATATTAAAACCAATGAGTGCGTGAAAGAACTGGCTACCATCCCACAGCTGTTATAAGGGGAATCCATCCGGAAAAGAAAAAAAAAAAAAAACGACTCAGATAAGATCTCGGCAACCCCTGTAAGGGTTTAGGTGGTTTATGGAGTTATTTGGCTGAAGAGAACGTAAAGTAAACAATGCCGCTAGTTAATGATAGAATAACATTTCTGCATGTGATAGGGAGCGGGAGATAAGAGGAGTATGTGTGACTGTTTGTTCACCCCTTCCCACCGTTCCCTTCTCAGCTGCTGCGTGTGCACGACTCCCAGATGGAGGTTTGATGGTGATATCCATTCTAATGCCATGAGTAATACACTAATCTCTGAACAATCTTGGTCCAGACGTGTGCACGTGTGTTATCTGCATGTGGTTCGTGCTGCTCTTTTGCTCCGCTCACCTTCTCGGTCTCCAGCGTCTTGTTGTCGAAGATAAAGCCGATGCAGCTCCGGACAACCTCTAGGCGCCGGGCGCTGTTGAACACCGAGCTGGCCTTCCCTGTGATTGACACTGAAACGCGGAGGCGGAGAACGTCGTGTCTGTTAAATGCTAACAGTTTCAAATTCACAAGATACCAAAAAAAAAAAAGTGTCTAGTCTAGAAAACAATAACCATAATTTTAGTGGTGATCGTAATGAATAATAATTATTACGTCACGTTGCTGCCGAGTTCTCAGTCCTGATTGGCCGAAAGATGTGGATTCGTTTTCTACAACATTAGCTTTGGTGCTAATTAGTGCTGCCGTTTCTATAGTAACAACTTGCACTTGTATTGAGGACGTGTCACGTGAGCGTTCATTTAGCAACTCATGGAAGGAGTCTCCACTGATAGCACTTTGGAACAGTCACAACACTAAAGGTAACTATAAATGGATAAAAAGTATGATTTAATCGATAAAAAAAAAAAATGTGTCATTGTTGGAGAATTGCTGCTGAATAAGTGGAATAAAACACGCTGTTCCAGGAAAATAATCATCACTACATCGATGATTATTTTCCTACAATAGCATGACCCTTACATAATTTATCGAGCCCCAGCTCAGGGGTCTCCAGGTCTGGTCGAGTCAGGTCTGTGATGTAATTCACGACCTTCCCGGTGCTTTCTGGTACTCACCCACAGGGGGACCTGCAGGCACCACACACTTCTTCTCGACCCGCGTACTGAGGTTGGAATAGTTTTGTTTGGCCAGGCCCTCGTGCGTGAGCTCCTCGACCTTCTCCTCATGTAGCAGGGGAAAGGGCGTCATGTGCACCCGGAGATGAGAGCCCTCGCTGGGCCGAGGAACCTTCTGAAAGGCCATATGAGGGTTGGGATTTTCCTGAGGAGCAAACAAAACACACAGCGAGTGAAACCCAGGATTTTACCTGGAATAAAAACTCCGGCGACGGCGAGCAGTGAAAACGTCTGCGTTAATCACAGAGATCCTCTTGAGCCGAGCTACTCTGCAGATGCTTTAAAGTTCAATAAACAAACCCTTAGTTCCAGCTGAAACGTCCGTGTCGAGAGCATGAGTGGTCAAATATTTGGCAGAAGCTCAGTGCTTAATCAACACAGTGCAGCAGAGCAAGGAGAGAGAAAAAACAGAGACGTTTGCTCCAAAGGACAGCCAGATGGAGTGAAGAAAGAGAGGTCAGGACATAGAGAGAGGGAGAGAGAGAGAGAGAGAGAGAGATGGACAGCCTGAAAGAACGAGGTTTATGTGCTCACATTGCGGTAAAGCTGCTCTGACAGCTCTCTAGTGTGCTTCTGAAGTATGCCTGGGTTCTCCTCTTCCTCCTTAAAGCGCGCCATGTCGTAAGCCACCAGCTAACAAGACAACAGCAGGAGAATCACGTCAGTCTAATCTACATGAGGATTCTCAGACATCCTGCAGAAAACATTACTTGGTGTTATTGGGGTAAGACACCAAAGAGCGGTGCGCTTCACCTCGTCAAAGAGATCACAGGCTCTGTACGGAGGCCCTCTCTCGGACACAAACCCGGCGAAGGCCATGCCGTCTAACACCTTGGGCAGGAAATCGTTCTCGAGCAGGCCACGCTGGCCCAGGAAGGCAGCCTGCAAGAAAAGAAAAGTAAAAAAAAAAAAAAAAAAACACCAAGGGAACAAAGATGTCAAACATCGTAGCAGGCTCAAATCAATGAGTCACAGCTCACAGTCTCCAGGAAAATCGCTATTATAATAAGCGTGTCGCTAAAGCACCAGTGTGCCATGTGATTCGAGAGATACAGAATGACTTCTCTAAACTAGAAGGTCATCAAACAAACAGACGCAGTGTTGTGGAGCATTCCTGCGAGCCGCCGCTGTTTGTGTGGATAAAAATGATTAGACGACTTCGTACTATAAACAGATGACTGCAGCGAGGGGGGGCAGGGAGGGCGGTGGGGTTGGGTATTTGTCGAAGGACTGAGTGAGACAGATGGAGGGAGCAAAGTGCTGGCACACAGGGATGCTTGAGAGTTAATGGGGAAACATGCAGCATTCCTCGGCCATAATCTGAGCCATGTGGGGTGCTCGGAGAAGGATGTGCAGATAGGTTGTTGTGGAAACGACCTCCCAAGCAAATAAAAACAAGGCGGGGGACGGTGGGGGTGGGATTGGGCAGCGCACGCAAACACGTACAAACGAGTGCCATTTTTATTCTTTGCATGTGGCTCTTCACAGGACGGGAAATTTAAAAAAAAAAAAAAAACTAATGCGAGGAGATAAAATCGGCACTTAAGCCGGAGTCACTGGCTCATGAACTAAAGAATGGCTTCCTGCTTATCTCCCGGTTTATCCCTGTACTCCAGAACCACTCGGTTTATGAAAAGGCGGCCTCCGGATACTTCGATGTTAATTTGTGGGTCTGTGCCTCACCAAAAAAGCAGCAGGACACACAACGCTACTTATTCCATGACTCTCTGAAGATTCTGCATCGATGCACATACAGTTGCAATCAAAATGACTCGACCCCCATTACAAATCGGGTTTATTGTCAAAACGTACAGACTTTTAGTTGTTTGCAATGAACAAATCAAACAAAAGCAATTGACATAGTTCACAACGAATGCTTCAAGCGGTTCCCCCAAATTCAACTGAAAATGCAACTGACTTCTCCAGTTTCAAAATGATTCAACCCCCTGAATAGAATCCCTCACAACAGCACAAATATGCAAAACAGGTGTTGTATCAAGCACACCTGATGCAAATAATCAAGGGCTTCATTAGTTGCAGCAGGTGTGCTTGAGCTGGAACACGTGAAATACCTGAACTGGCTAGGGGTAGAAAATATATTAAATACCTGGACGGGGAAGAAAAAGGAAGCTATCGACGGCTGCAAGCAGATCTCTGAGAAGGCAGGTTGTGAAAAACCCTCGAGTGACTGTAAAAGACCTGCAGCAAGACCTGGTGTAACAGGCACTGAGGTTTCAGTGAGCACGGTAAGGCGTGTACTAAACGCAGAAGGTTTCCATGCCAGAACTCCAAGACGTGCACCACTTCTGACCCAAGAGCACAAGAAAATTCGCTCAAAATCATATAAATAAGCCACAGAAGTTTTGGGATTCTGTTCTGTGGAGCGATGAAACAAAACTGGAACTTTTCAGCACGATGGATCAGCGGTATGTCTGAAGGAAGAAGAATGAATAAAGAACACTCTGTCCACAGCATGGTGGTGGCTCGGTGATGCTCTGGGGCTGCTCTGCATCCGCTGGTACTGGAAACCTGCATCGTGTGGAAGGCAAGACGGATTCATTGAAGTATCAGGAAATCCTAGGAGAAAACATCATGCCGTCTGTATTCTGTAGTCTGTGAGGAAGCTGAAGCTTGGGCGTCATTGGACCTTCCAACAGGACGATGATCCCAAGCATACCGCAAATTCCACCAAGGCTTGGAAGCCCTGGAAGATTCTACAGGGTCATCACAGTCACCCCATAGAAAATCTCTGGTGGGATTTGAAGAAGGCAGTTGCAGCACGCAAACCCGAGAATATTACTGAACCGGAGGCCGTCGCTCATGAGGAATGGGATAAGATTCCTCAGGAACGCTGCCAGAAGCTCGCCATCTCATTTGCAGCAGGTCAGAACAGCAAAAGGAGCTCTACTAAGTACTAAAGATGCTCGCCATGAAGGGGGTGAATCATTTTGAAACTGGAGAAGTCATTACAAGTTGCATTTTCAGTTGAATTTGGAGAAACCACTTGAAGCATTCGTCGTGTTGAACTGTTTCAGCTGCTTTTGTTTGATTTGTTCATCGCAAACAGCTGAAAGTCCGTACATTTGGACAATAAACCTGATTTGCAATCAAACCTTTACACAGGCTTATGCATGATTTGTTTTTTAAGACTGAAAAACACATTTTAAACTGGCATGCTGAATTAATTCCTCCAAAAAAAAAAAAAAAGATTACTAAGCCTTAGATCGTTAG
This sequence comes from Ictalurus furcatus, assembly GCF_023375685.1. Lineage (NCBI taxonomy): Eukaryota > Metazoa > Chordata > Actinopteri > Siluriformes > Ictaluridae > Ictalurus > Ictalurus furcatus. Next base: position 27,710,417 of record NC_071264.1, read on the forward strand.
TAGTAGCAGCGCTACACTATGTGTTTATATAGCATTAACAATCATGGCAAGGCAATATCACACTGTTATGATAAACTTTAATATTTCAGAATCACTTCTCATTCATTTACGCACAGGAAGTATGTAACGACGCTGATGTTTTGATTGGATTTCTTACACTTTACGCGACACACATGACGCATGACATCTTGAACGTTTCTGCGTGAAGCCCGAATGACCTTCTATTTAATCTATAATAAATGTTACAGTGCACTAAATGCACATATTTAGGTTTCAGACACGTAATATGCGATAACTTCTTGCTTGACGTTAACTATTAAGATGCTATATCCGTTCTGGGACTAATTATATTTAATTACGCATCATTATAATAATAAAAATGATAGCGGATATAATGCATGGCATGAATTTATTGCGAGATAAGATACAGTTAGGTTAGATGAAATGACAGTTTTCCGTCAAACATAATGATGTTTTGAAAGCAGCGAGTATCCGTAGCCGGGCGGTTGGAGGGGGAGAAACAACAACGTCCAGTGATTAAAGATCCCATCAAAGCGATTTTCTGCTTTCTTAGTGGCTGATTTACTTCGAAATCCACCAAATAATCGTGTGCCGTGGTCCGAAAAGAATTCTGCGGACAAAACGCATGAACCGTGTTACGTGCCGGCGAGTGCGAGTCCAGACCGGTTTGAAGAGGACTAGGACGGTTACAGTAATTATTCACTGGTGGACCCTCATAAACCCTCCCTACAGACAGAGGTTAATGGCAGGGTGCTTTGGCCCGGCGCGTCGTCTCTCACCTTGTGAAAGTGAATCACGGGTTCGGAGTGGATGCGAATGAGCTGCAGACAGGACCTGTAGCCCTGAAACAGTTGTGCAAACAAGCGCAGGAAGACCGCTCTCACCTCCTTATCCTGCCGGTCAGAGACAGAGAGAGCGAAAGTGAGTCAGAGACGTTAACAAATGTTCGAAAATAGTCATTAATGAAGGAGGCGAAACTATTAAATCACCTCCGACGTTTTTTCGGCCCCCCGCTGGAGAGCAGAGAACCGATAAACGCTGTCTTCGGTAACCAGCATATCATACCTTTTCAACAATGTCACGTTAAAATGCAACCTCAGGGGCCAGGAGGGCAGGCTGGGAGGGTGGGAGTGGGGGGGTTATTAGTGGAACACTTACCAGCAGTTTGAGGTTGGACGGAGCGGAGCGCGGAGGAGGGAAGGCGTTATCAGCTATCTCCAGATCTGGGTGCAAAACCTGGAAGGAGTCAGAGTGAAGAAATAGGAGTTTATTGCTTCAGCTGGAAATGAGTGATTAGAAGTGATGAGTGGTGAGTCAGAGTCAATACAGAAGTTTTTGTGTGAATGCCAATACGCAGGGTCGGGATGTGATCAGTGCTGAGTGTATATGTGTGAGGCGGGCTCACCGCAGACAGACAGCTGTGTGTAGTGTGTACGAGAGGCTCGGGGAGCTGAGACAGATGGATACACTCCGGGATTTTGATCGTTCCGCCATCCAGGTCGGCGACGATCACGTCCAGCTGTTTTTTCCCCACGACAAACACGTCAGAGACACGAACGCTGATCAAAATGTTATAGATTCTAATAGTATCATATGCCAAACTCACCAGCTCCTGAATTTCACTCTGGAACATGGAGTGTACCCCGATGATAAAGGGCGTGGGCGAGCTGAGGACCTCCAGCAGCCCAGACGGGAGGATGGGAATGTACGGGTAGCTGTGGTGCAAAGATTTAGAGACCACACAGGCCTTATTGTCTCAAAACTTCTGCAGCGTCGACATTTGGATTGCACTGCATCATAATACAGTCCACCTTTAAACATGTTTATATATATATATATATATATATATATATATATATATATATATATATATATATATATATATATATATATATATATGAATGGGCCTTGCCGTTCCAATAGTTTGCGAGGGGACTGTAACTAGTGAATTTTTGTTCGTTTGTTTCACTAAATGACACAAAGACTGGAAAGAAATATTTGCCCAAAATGTTAAAAATCAATTAATTAATTAACAGTGATTTGTTTCCCCACTAAAAGACAGAAACAATGGAATGAAAACTTCATTCAATTGAAAAAAGTTTAAATTTAAAAAATGAAAACTAAAAACCAACTAATGTTTTTTCCCTTCCTTGTTAATATTTTAACATGCATCATTTTTGCTTCTTATGATACTTATGAATGTACAGATGTGACATCTAAGTCACAAGTTGTCACTTCAGCACGTAAACACTTTGTTTAATTCTTGGGGGGAAAAAAAAGAAAAGCTAACATGAGCACATGGCAGTAGTGAGTGATAACATTCCCACTGGAAAAATCCTAGAAATTTCCATTCGGTTCCTTTATCCACGACTGATGAAATGATGTTTCCACCCTACGATCGTTTGAGAACTCCTCCTACTCTCAGGATGCTATTACATATCTCACAAAAGTGAGTACACCCCTCACATTTTTGTAAATATTTGATTATATCTTTTCATGTGACAGCACTGAAGAAATGACACTTTGCTACAATGTAAAGTAGTGAGTGTACAGCTTGTGTAACAGTGTAAATTTGCTGTCCCCTCAAAATAACTCAACACACAGCCATTAATGTCTAAACCGCTGGCAACAAAAGTGAGTACACCCCTAAGTGAAAATGTCCAAATTGGGCCCAAAGTGTCAATATTTTGTGTGGCCACCATTATTTTCCAGCCCTGCCTTAACCCTCTTGGGCATGGAGTTCACCGGAGTTTCACAGGTTGCCACTGGAGTCCTCTTCCACTCCTCCATGACGACATCACGGAGCTGGTGGATGTTAGAGACCTTGTGCTCCTCCACCTTCCGTTTGAGGATGCCCCACAGATGCTCAATAGGGTTTAGTCCATCACCTTCACCCTCAGCTTCTTTAGCAGGGTGCAGTGGTCGTCTTGGAGGTGTGTTTGGGGTCGTTATCATGCTGGAACACTGCCCTGCGGCCCAGTCTCCGAAGGGAGGGGATCATGCTCTGCTTCAGTATGTCACAGTACATGTTGGCATTCATGGTTCCCTCAATGAACTGTAGCTCCCCAGTGCCGGCAGCACTCATGCAGCCCCAGACCATGACACTCCCACCACCATGCTTGACTGTAGGCAAGACACACTTGTCTTTGTACTCCTCACCTGGTTGCCGCCACACACGCTTGACACCATCTGAACCAAATAAGTTTATCTTGGTCTCATCAGACCACAGGACATGGTTCCAGTAAACCATGTCCTCAGTCTGCTTGTCTTCAGCAAACTGTTTGCGGGCTTTCTTGCGCATCATCTTTAGAAGAGGCTTCCTTCTGGGACGACAGCCATGCAGACCAATTTGATGTGTGCGGCGTATGGTCTGAGCACTGACAGGCTGACCCCCCACCCCTTCAACCTCTGCAGCAATGCTGGCAGCACTCATACGTCTATTTCCCAAAGACAACCTCTATATATGACGCTGAGCACGTGCACTCAACTTCTTTGGTCGACCATGGCGAGGCCTGTTCTGAGTGGAACCTGTCCTGTTAAACCGCTGTATGGTCTTGGCCACCGTGCTACAGCTCAGTGTCAGGGTCTTGGCAGTCTTCTTATAGCCTAGGCCATCTTTATGTAGAGCAACAATTCTTTTTTTCAGATCCTCAGAGAGTTCTTTGCCATGAGCTGCCGTGTTGAACTTCCAGTGACCAGTATGAGGGAGTGTGAGAGCGATGACACCAAATTTAACACACCTGCTCCCCATTCACACCTGAGACCTTGTAACACTAACAAGTCACATGACACCGGGGAGGGAAAATGGCTAATTGGGCCTAATTTGGACATTTTCACTTAGGGGTGTACTCACTTTTGTTGCCAGCGGTTTAGACATTAATGGCTGTGTGTTGAGTTATTTTGAGTGTACAGCAAATTTACACTGTTACACAAGCTGTACACTCACTACTTTACATTGTAGCAAAGTGTCATTTCTTCAGTGCTATCACATGAAAAGATATAATCAAATATTTACAAACATGTGAGGGGTGTACTCACTTTTGTGAGATACTGTATATGAGAAGTGTTATCTTATCTTATCTTTACACACCTGTATTTGAGAGGAAACATCAGGGCTTCTAAAGCTCGGCAGGCCTCGCCGAGTCTCTGGTAGCTGGTGGAGTGGAACAGAACCTTGTGTTCGGTCAGAACTGCGCAGAAAAGGCTCAGAACATTCTGGATGCCTGAAATGAAAATCAAAAACACAAAACTGCCATTAACATGCGTTCTATTACGAAACGCCTATCGACCGGACACGCTGCTACGAATTACGAAATCCTTCTAAAATTAAAACTGGAGTTGTTTTCGAGACTGAAGTCACGAACGGCGTTTATGCTACAGTCTGGTAAAAACGTTTCATTTCTAACCCATGAGACAGTCGCAAACAAAAAGACCAAAACAAAGACCAAATGTCCGGCGTAATGCGAACCAGGCGAGTTCAACCAGGCGTTACACGAGGGTCCTGGAACGCTGAATAATTTCACGCTATGCTGAAAGCAATCGCAGCAGCTCACGTTCCACATAAATCATCGCTTCATATTCGGCAATATGTTCATAAGCAGGATAAGCAGGCTTTACGCTTTCTGTAAACAATATAAACAGCAAAATCGACAGGCAGGAGGAGAGGAATGGTTTACAGTTCCTGTTATTGTTTGTTATCAACATACCGAGGAGATCATTAATCACAGGTTGGGGAAAGATACTGTCGAAAGGGCCAAACAGTGACAGAGGCATCCGCAAGAACGGCCCGGGGTCAGCGGTTCAGCTGTGTGTCAAAGTCTGACGGTCACCGACAAACAGGACACGATATGAACATGAGCAGGAGCTGAGCTACAAATGATGGAGAGCTTGGGAAATGAATATGCACTTTTTGTGTGTGTTTGTGTGTGTGTGTGTGTGTGTGTGTTCACTTTCTGGCATGCACACCTTCCAGAAAACTTTATTACCATCCACAAATAGCCACCATTAAGCAAAATAATGACTTCTCAAGGAAGAAAGTAATATTTTAGATTTATGTCTGCCTTCAACTCCATCATGTTTACATCGCCAGCTGCTGGCCTTGGCCTCTGTCGGAATAAACGCTTCGTTGCACCAGATAAACAGAAGACAACAGGTTTCATAATCTGAAAGATATCCAGCCACACACACACACACACACACACACACACACACACACATTGTTCTGTCCTCTTTCTCCCCGACCTTGAGGTATTTACTTATCTACTGGAAACAGCGGTCCATTTCCGACCCCAAATAAATGCAGGCCAACAGACAACAAGCTGAGGGCACGCTGCAGATGAACTACTTCCTGTTCCGCCAGGTCTGTGCTTCCTGCGGAACGAGGAACAAGACGAGGCTGGAGGACGTTCTCGAAATTTGACTTGGGAATCATGGGATTTGGCGTTCAGACCTATCAGGTGGTTTACCTGATGATGTTGCGATTGGTTACGGAGGGAGAGAAAAAAAACAAAATGTTGCAGTCACAGAGAAACAACGATACCAAGGAAGAAATTACTGAATCGGGCAGTTCCAACGTAGGGTGGACCTCTGCCAGGCCACAAATCAATCAATCACTCACTCACTCACTTACACCCTCCCTCCCTCCCTCACGCCCTCCCTCCCTCCCTCACGCCCTCCCTCCCTCAGCTACAAGTGCCGCTCCACCCATAACTGTTCTCATTGGTTAAGGACAAAAAAGTGCAGCCCCGCCCCGGTGTGCCAGCTACAGCCAGGTCTACTTGGCTCTGTCTGCAAGACAAACCCCAGGGTTTATATTAACGCCGTCGTTCTAACGCACCATTGTCTCTATAGTAACAGCTCATCCGCAGTCAGCGGCTCCAAGCAAGTCTAATGCAGTAATGACGCATCAAAAAGACATTCACATCGTGACATTTTCTGCAAAGATATTTATTCTGTAAAGAGATTTATTATTGTATTTATTATTAATCATCAAGATTTCCAGTAACATGACTCAGCGATTTAAAAAAAATAAAATAAATAAAATAAAAATAAAAAAGAGAAGAGAGGTCGGTGAAGGAATGAGCATTTACAGCTGCTATAACGGACGTGACAAATGGAGAAAAGCAAAAATTTGACGTGACGAGTTCATTAATAAACATATATTTGTATCCGCCGTTAAACTTGTGGTAAACAATTAACGAAACGCTTTACTGGAAAAGAAATGAACTCTCAGGTGGTATCGGTAGCTTCCTGGAAGATTTTATCCCTTGTTTACGTTCGACTTTTGCACCAAAATCTCTCGGCTGTTTAAGGACGTCTAAACAAAAATAAAAGGTAACGACCAACTTGACCAGCTTCCAGTCTCGAAGGTTTGTCTCACCACTCAGTTTATAACCAGGCAGTAACAAAGCATTAAACTTAACTCAGGCTTTTCACAAACTATTAAGCGAGTCAGTGTTCTCCAGAGACTGAGCTATTCTCACGCTGGTGTGGGTTCGATGGGGAAGCCTGAACATGCTGCATGGTTCACAGAGAAAGGGCTATGTGGCATGAAAAAAAAAAAAAGAAGAAGCAGAAAAAGCAGCTCCCGATGTTTAGTGGTTTTTAAGAGCGCATCATTGATCTCATAAATCTGGTTGTTTTTTTTGTTTTTTTTTAAACCCCTATGATTTAATAGAACGTTAATATCGTACAGCTCAGATCATTAAAAGTTCAACAGTTCAAGTCGATCTGCGCCAAAATGGACAGCGACCAAGTCATGGCTTCCAGTGAATACTGTTTTCAAGTGTTCCTAAAGGTACTTCAAGTTCAAATGGGCGGTTACAATTTGCAGACTGCGAGTTGTGCTTTGGTTTTGGTTTCAAACTCGTTTACCTACGAGGTCTCGCGTGACAAGGAGAAAGCCTTCGCTGCGTTTCAGCATCGGACGATATCTGGCTGGAGCGGAGCACGTAGACATACGAGACGTCCAACGGAATACGAAGTGCTCGTTGAATATTCTGGAATTCACATTAAGACGTCGCGCATGCGAGCCTAATCACGGCTGTTGTCTCGAGTTGGGTGAACGTGAAACACGTGTGTTCCTTGTTTGACGTAAGCCAGGCGCAGGAGAAAATCGAGGTGCGGATAATTTATCCGTCATACAAGCTCCCTGCCTTTTAACAATGCCCAGATTAAGTGCATCGCTGATAAACGTTTATTAATGTCTGCAAACCTACGCATGCTAACTATTACAGCATTCCACAGGAGGTCAATTCCTTTCGTTTTCGTGTGATACCGCACTTTCACGAGATGGGAGAATTATTTCCACTCATTGGAAGTGTTTAATGTTTCCTTTGACTTTTCCTCATGTATAACAAAATGTACAAAATGTGCTTGAAATCATTGCACAACCACACGTCAGAGCAGACGCTGTAAAAATGGGCACTTATAGAATTCTTGCGCAACGTCCCTGTGAGGACACCAAGAGCCGTTATAGTTCACTCTTCTCAATCATCACCGTAAAAATCATTTATAGTTTGTGTACAATATGGAATACACACTGAAGTCAAACCAACCACCAGAGACAGTAACATGGGCTCCTTAAGTCCAAACAGCTAACAACAACAACCTCATCCTAATCCTATTCCTGTAAATGTTCAACCCAAAGATTGTTTTTTTATCCTAATCATGATCAATGAGCTGCTAATCAAGTCTAATGAGCTGCTAATCAAGTCTAACGAGCTGCTAGTCCAGTCTAACAAGCTACTAATCAAGTCTAACGAGCTGCTAATCAAGTTTAACGAGCTGCTAGTCCGGTCCAATGAGCTGCTAGTCAGGTCCAATGAACCGGTAGTCGAGTCTAATGAGCTGCTTCAAGTCAAGACAATGGTCTGTTAGTCAAATCCAATAAGCTGCTAGTCAAGTCTAATTAGTTGCAAGTCAATTAAAATTAACTACTATTCAAGTCTAATGAGCTGCTAATCAAGTCCAGTGAACTGCCAGTAAAGTCCAATGAGCTGTTAGTCTAATAAACTGGCAGTCAAGATGAGTGAGCTGCTAGTCAAGTCCAAGGAACTGGTAGTCAAGTCTAATGAGCTGCTTCCAGTCAAGACACTGCAGTTAGTCAAGTCCAATGAGCTGCAAGTCAAGTTAGTCAAGTTGTTAGTCAATTCAGATTAACTACTATTCAAGTCCTATGATCTGCTAGTCAAGTCCTATGATCTGCTAGTCAAGTCCAATAATGTGTTAGTCAAGTCCAATGAGGCGTTAGTCAAGCCCAATGAGGCGTTAGTCAAGCCCAATGAGGCGTTAGTCAAGTCCAATGAGGCGTTAGTCAAGCCCAATGAGGCGTTAGTCAAGTCCAATGAGGCGTTAGTCAAGTCCAATGATCTGCTAGTCAAGTCCAATGATGAGTTAGTCAAGTTGTTAGTCAATTCAGATTAACTACTATTCAAGTCCAATGATCTGCTAGTCAAGTCCAATGATGCATTAGTCAAGTCCAATGATGCGTTAGTCAAGTCCAATGAGGTGTTAGTCAAGCCCAATGAGGCGTTAGTCAAGCCCAATGAGGCGTTAGTCAAGTCCAATGAGGCGTTAGTCAAGCCCAATGAGGCGTTAGTCAAGCCCAATGAGGCGTTAGTCAAGCCCAATGAGGCGTTAGTCAAGCCCAATGAGGCGTTAGTCAAGTCCAATGATCTGCTAGTCAAGTCCAATGATGAGTTAGTCAAATCCAATGAGGCGTTAGTCAAGGCCAATGATGCATTAGTCAAGTCCAATGATCTGCTAGTCAAGTCCAATGATGAGTTAGTCAAGTTGTTAGTCAATTCAGATTAACTACTATTCAAGTCCAATGATCTGCTACTCAAGTCCAATGATGCATTAGTCAAGTCCAATGATGCATTAGTCAAGTCCAATGAGGCGCAGTCAAGCCCAATGAGGCGTTAGTCAAGCCCAATGAGGCGTTAGTCGAGTCCAATGAGGCGTTAGTCGAGTCCAATGAGGTGTTAGTCAAATCCAATGAGGCGTTAGTCGAGTCCAATGAGGTGTTAGTCGAGTCCAATGAGGCGTTAGTCAAATCCAATGAGGCGTTAGTCAAATCCAATGAGGCGTTAGTCGAGTCCAATGAGGCGTTAGTCGAGTCCAATGAGGCGTTAGTCGAGTCCAATGAGGCGTTAGTCGAGTCCAATGAGGTGTTAGTCAAATCCAATGAGGCGTTTGTCAAATCCAATGAGGCGTTAGTTGAGTCCAATGAGGTGTTAGTCAAATCCAATGAGGCGTTTGTCAAATCCAATGAGGCGTTAGTCGAGTCCAATGAGGTGTTAGTCGAGTCCAATGAGGTGTTAGTCAAGTCCAATGATCTGCTGGTCACGTCCCATGATGTGGATAACTTATGGGTGTGGCCATGTCTGTACAATGGTGTGACATTTTCAGGAACTGAGGAAATTCATGAATACAACTATTACATAATACTACTACTATTTCAAAAGTGAAATTGTTGTATTCTATTGGCAGATCATTCTGCTTATTTCAAGCATCTATTTCTAGAAGAAGTATAACAGAACAGAACAGAATAAGACTTGAAATGAGTAAATATGTCTAGAAGTAGGCCTAAAAGGTCTTGTATGTTATATAACAATCTGATAATGAGAAATATTAGATACCTTGTCCTTTATTCAAGATATCTTCACCTGCTAATATATCGTGTGGTTTGGTTTTTTTTGCAGCGTTTGATGAATGAAAGGCTCGATTTCACCTAAAACGATACGTCCTCATGATTATAAATGAAACGTTAAACAAAAAGTAACGTTTGATTTGGTTAGGATGAATTACCTGATTGATAAATGGAAGAAAATGGAGGAAAAGATGGAGAATAATGGACTTGAGAGTGAGTAAGACCCACCTAGCTGCTGGAAGAGGAGAGCGACGCTTTTATTGGTAACTGGCAGGTCATCGTTGAGTGGAGTCTGGATCAGCTGTCGGTCTCCGGCTCCGAGAGAAAAGAGCTTCTGCGAATACGGACACAAACAGTGACGTCAGCATGCGTGCACAAGGCGACGACATAGAACGTAAACATGTTACAGTCTTAACGTTAATAAAGAGTAGCAATTGTGGAAAGCTTTAAGAGCGAATCACTGCCATGCTGCAGGATGAGTAAAGAACGGTAATGCTATGGACCACACCGCTCTCACATCACGTAAATAGTTTTGTGTGTGTTAAAAAAAATATTTAAAAAAGAGTGGTTGTGTACTCGTGATGTTGAATTTATCCTGTACCGTTACCACATCACAGCCGAATTCATTTCAGCCAGCGCAGTCGTAGTAGCACAGAGAAAACCCTAAATCATAGGTTTCCCGCAAAAATAAAACTGGCAAGCCTAGCAGCTGTCTACAGCAATACGCGTGAGAGTCAAAGTGCCGAGTGCAAACGTTCCCCGTGTGAGTTTCTGCAGGACGACGTTTAGCAGCGAACAAAAAAGACAAGGCAGGACGGGAGACACTGCGATTCCTCACATTCATACGAGTGGAAGTTGGAGTCGTGTTGAAGGAGGAGTTTGATCTCGCTGTGCAGCTGGAAAGAATAACGGCTGCAG